>NW_013541843.1:1008893-1139129 GCF_000499545.2 Eimeria tenella
CCCCCGAGGCCCCGCAAGCCTGCACTGCTTACCAATGGCAGCGTGCACTGCCCAGTGCGCCGCAGGTGGAGAGGCAGCGAGAGCTCAGACGGCGGGCCGGAGCAGCCCACAGCCTGAGGGCGTCCCCTCTCTTGTTCCTCAGGGGTCCCCTGCAGGAGAGGCTGTTACCTACAGGTGGTCAGGGGGAGCCCTCGTGCAGACAGCAGCAGCAGCTGCTGCTGCAGTAGCAGCAACACCCGCACCAGCAACTCCAGCAGCTTCAGTGTGCGAGGCAGCTGTAGCAACGGCGAAGGCAGCAACACAGGCAGTGCTCCCCGCCGCTATTGCGGCTGCTACTGCTGCTGCTGCTGCTGCTGCTGCACGCAGCGCGCCTTTGGGGTCTCTGCAGCAGCTAATTGAAGAAGCCGAGGAGGCCGTCGCCCTAGAGGCTCTCTCGGGGGCCCCTGGGGTGTCCGTACCCAAGGGGGCCTCCGACGTCTCCCGCTACATGCTGACTCCTGCTGTGAGTACCCACGGCGCTCTGCGGGTGCCCGCAGGCCCGCAGGACCAGCGAGGGGCCCCCAAGGCCTCACGCTTAAGCGCAGGAGCAGCAGCGCCGCAGTGGGAAGCTGTGGAGGCACAGAGCACAAGGAGTGTCTTGGGGACTGCCCGCAGCGAGGGGGGCCCCTCTCTGCAGGTTGGATGTGCCCTGGAGCCCCTTGGGGCGCCCGCCGCCAGAGACTTAGGGGCCCCCACAGGGGGGCCCCCACATGCGGAGGGACCCTTCACCATGCACTCCCTTAAGCTTCGCCCCGGCACCCCGGTTACAGGCATCCCAGCGCCTACCTCGGGGCTCTCCCAGACACTTCCCTTGCTGCTTGAGGGAGGCCAACAGCAGCAACAGCAACAACAACAGCAGCAGCAGCAGCAGCAAACACAAACGCACCGAGGGCTCCTAGGGAGACCCAGGTGAGGGGCCGCGATAATTTTTCGCCGGCTTACTTGCTACACCAAAATAAAAAAGCACAAGAGCCGGCAGTGCAGTACAAAATATATATGCTGTTTATCTACTGTATATAATAACTATGATTAAATAGACTGCATGCCGCATATATGATCTATCAGCTTTACGACTTTGTATTTATACATATGTAAGTACATGTATGTGCAAGCAGACTAGGCTTCTCTCTGTACTGCGTTCACCTAGCTGGACGGACAATGGGCACGCCGATAATTCTGCTGCTATTGCTGCTGCTGTTTGTGTTGCTGCTGCCGTATCTGTTGCTGCTGCAGCCTCTTGGGGGCCCGCAGCAGGCTGGGCCTTGACGGGGAAAAAGTCCCTGGCAGTGTCCTCCCAGCGGAGCCCCTGCCGCAGCAGCCGCTGGGGGGCCCTTGCAGAAGGGTCCCCGGGTCGTAGGGGGCCCGCCTGCAGCAGAGGCTGTTAGGGGCTCCTATAGGGGCCCGTCGCTCGCTACCCTGAGGATCTTTGTTTTGCTGGGGGCCTTCACAAGGTCCCCCACTCCGCCCCAGGGGCTCAGGGGCCCTGGGCAGCCCCAATGCTTTTAACCAGCTCTCAAATAGGTCTGTGTGAGCTGCCTGCTGCCCTTAGGGCGGCGCTGTCGCTTCCAACTACCACCTCTAGCTATTCCTGCATGCGGCTGCGTACCTTACATTCGCAGCTGCTCGTGCACGCTGAGCGCAGGTAGCTGGTAGATAGCTAGGGAGCTAGCCAGATAGCTCTTGGTAGCTAGAGAGGTTGGGCGCCTCTCGTTTACAGGGGCAGGGAGCTTAGGAGAGGTTGCTTCTGCATGTTCTCCTCCACTAACGGCCAGGCCATGATGGCTCGCTACTTAATTGCCTAGGCGGCTAGCCAGACCGCCAAACAGCTAACTCATGAGTCTTGTCAAGCCTCAGGCTCCGACCAGCGGCAGCAACTCCCTAGCCAATCTGCTGCCATTTACTTCAACTCTGCACAGAGTTAAGGTGGGCAGCCACTGCAGCCCAGTACCACAAAGCCTCCAAAACCAGAGGGCCGCTACATCCCCTTGTGGGCGCCCGCTGCCGAGTGGGCCCGGCACACGGCGCGGTTGACGCTGCTGAAGCCTCCGTATTCGCAGCAGCAGCAGCAGGGGCTGCGGTAACAGGGACTGCAGCAGCTGGGGCTGCAGCAGGTTGGGCTGCAGCAGCAGCAGCTATAAGCCCCGCACAGCAGGGGCTGCAGCGGAAGCAGCCACAAGCCCCGTAGATTCCTGGCGCGAAGTGTGACGACACGGCCCGTTGGGATTGTGCACCTCCCTCCTGCTTGGGCTGCCGCTACTGCCCGCCGTCTGCTGCTGCAGCAGCAGCAGCGAATGCACCTACGAGTTCGCCAATATTTCCTTCAGCTTTGTCTTCTGGTCGTCCGACAGAGTCCTGAAGCCGCAGCAGCAGCAGCAGCGCGACCCACGTCTGCTAGACGCCGCAGCACCACCCACAGCAAACACTGCACAGCAAGAAGCAGCCCCAGCAACGGCTCCAGCAGCAACAGCAGCAGCAGCCCACCGTGGGAAGATTATGTCGAACTCTATGATCAAGTCTCCCTTCTCCCCTGGCTTCTTGCTAATCGGCATGCCTGCAGCAGCAGCAACAGCAGCACCCGCAGCCTATGAAGCAGAGAGTCACTGTTGGCGGCATATGCCGGAACGCTCACCCGCAGTCGCAGCAGCAAGAAAAGTGATGACAGGCCACTGGCAACAGCAGCAGCAGCACAGCAACAATAGCAGCAGCAGCACACCAGAAGCAGGGCTAAGGCTGCACCCCCGCCACAACAGCGCCCCCATCCCCACAACCACCGCAGCAGCAGAGCCAACAGCAGCAGCAACAGCAGCGGCAGCGCCTACAGCAACAACACCAGCAGCAGCAACCGCAGCAACAACTCCACCAACAGCAGTAGCAGCAACAGGCGCGGACCTTCTCCGGGGACAACCTTCCTGTACTTGGGGTTGACGACTTGGTCAACCTTGACGTGGAGCGTTCTGTTGTCGAGGGTGGTGACAGGTACTGTGAAGCCGACAAGGGCCTTCAGCAGCGGCACCGGCACTTTGTAAATCAAGTGGCTCCCGTCCCGCGTGAAACGTGAGTGCGGCTTGCACTTCACAACGCTGCGCAGCGCACACGCACGCGCATCCGCTGCTGCTGCTGCTGCTGCTGCTGCTGCTGCTGCTGTTACTGCTGCAGCTGCCACTGCTGCAGCTGTTACTGCTGCAGCTGACTGTGATTGTGTTGATCGCTCTCCGGTGCTGCAATTATGGTGTTGGTGATAAATCTTGTGAGCTCGAAAGAGCCACAATGAAGCAGCAGCACCAGCAGCAGCAGCAACAGCAGCACCAAACACAACCTACAATATAAGGTCCCCCGGGGGCCCGTTGGGGGTTTCTTGGCCTCCTTCGCCGCTGAAAGTGATCCTGCATAGAATAAAACCATTCAAACGGCGGGCTTAGCAGCAGCGACAGCAGCAGCCGCAGAAATGGCAGCTACAGCAGCAGAAGAAGCAGCTGACTTGGTGCCCTCCTTCCACCCCTGCAAAAGCACATCAGCCAAACAGTACACAGCACGCGACGGCTTACTCCTAAAGCCTAAACCCTAAACCCTTAGCCCGAATATCCTCAACACTGAGACCAAACCCCTAAATCCTAAAACTCCCACTTCGAACCCTACACCCCTGGCCCCTAACGGGAAGCTCACCGCCTTGACGTCGACAGTTACAACGTTGTCTTCCTTAACCGGACGGCCGTTATGGAAGCTGCACCAAACCAACACGTCAAACCCTGAGCCCTACGTCCTGTGCTCCAAACTAATTGCGGCCTCCAGCAATCTAAAATCCTGAAGGCTAAGCGCTAAACCCTAAGCCCTAAACCCTAGTTGGGGAACTGCACGAACCGCGTTCTGCCAATCTTCATCTTCTTTGTGGTTCCGCTGCAGCACAGGGGCAGCACAACAGCGGCAGCTAGGTGTTCAGACACCGCGTCGAGCCCAAATCCAAAGCCCTATGCACTAAACCCTGAATCCAAAACTCTAGACCCTGAAACCTATGCCCTAAACCCTGCTTCGTATGGTGTGGCATACGTGTACAGCTCCTCCAAGGTGCAGACCAAGTCCCTCTCGTAGGATCGGGGTTTGCTGCTGCTGCTCATTCCCTGCATGCTACCACACCCTGCAGCAGTAGCGAACACAAAAGCCATCCCTTCACTGGTCACATCAGCAAAGCAGCAGCAGCAGCACAAGCGGCCGCAGCAGCACAAGCAGCAGCAGCAGCAGCCTTACGTCTGCCTCCAGAAGTGCTGAACCGCATGCCAAAGGGACCACCCGCGCCGGCCATACCAAAGATCTGAAGACAACAGGAACCCTAAACCTTTAACCCTAAACCCTAAGAATCAACCCTAAGCCCTAGGTTCCACTTCTCCAGTGCACCTACAAGTGAGACCCTGAAATCAAAGCCCTGGGGACCAAACCATAAACCCTAAACCCTCACAGGATGTGAGAAGGGGTCTTCCGAGTCTCCACTCATCCTGTCGGTCCCAAAGAAGCGCGAAAATATCTCGCTGGGGTCCACTTCCCTGTCTGGTGCGCACCAACCCTAAACCCTGAACCCGAAACCCTAAACCCTAGACCCTACGCGTCCCTTGTGGCCCCTCGCTGAAAATAATATTTCTGCATTACTGCAGGGCGATAAAAGACTTCGTCTACAGCTAAGGCTGCTTGTAACTTCGACTCAAGGGCACCTCCGCATGGGGCGTAAAGTCTAGGGTTTAGGGTCTGGAGTTCCCTCTGGCTGCGGCTAGCGGCTTCAACTCACAGAAGACATTTGCACCGCCGGGGCTGCCGCTGGGGGCCCCGGCTCCCCCCTTGAGGCCCTCTTCTCCGAATTTGTCGTATATCTGTACAAGCAGGCTCCAAACCCTGAACCCCAGACTCTAAACCTTAAACACTTAGCCCTTCGGGTTAAGGACGTGCACTCAGGGCTCCGGGGGCCGGGTCTTGTGCTCGCCTGTCTCCTTTCTTTGTCACTCAGCACATCGTAGGCTTCCGCAATGTCTTTGAATTGAGCTTCAGCCTGCACAGAAAGCGAGGGTTTAGGGTTTAGGGTTTTTGAACCAGAGGGGTGAGCAAAGGGCCGAGAAATCGAACGGACACAAACGAGGCAACTAAGGAAACAGCGGAATCAAACAGCAGAGAAGAAAGACACGAAGAGAAAAGCGGGCAGCAGGCCCCACACCCATGTTCTTGTTATGGTTTAGGGTCTAGGGTTCAGGATTTACGGACCTTCTTTTTGGCTTCAGGGTCCGCGTGCTTGTCTGGGTGCCACTTCATGGCCAACTTCCTGTACGCCTTCTTGAGGTCAGCCTCGGTGGCCTCTCTGGGAACCCCCAGGATTCTGTAGTAGTCCTGCGGCGCAAATAAAGAGGAAATAAGCGGCAGCAAAAGGTAAAAATAATACACTAATAATCAGTTTGAGTCAATTAATTAACGAAAACACGCAGACGGCTGAAGGAACGCGCAAGAGAAGCACAAGCTGCTCCACATACTGACTCGGCAGCAGCACAGGCAGCGGCAGCAGCAGCTGCTGCAGCAGCAGCAGCAAGAGGCCGCCGCTTGAAACGTATCTGCTTCCGTCGCTGTCAGCCTGCTATACGCACCTTCCCCATTGTGACAAGCGCGGAGGTGACCGGCTCCTGCTGCTGCGTGTGCTACTGCCGCTGCTGCTGCTGCTGCCTAGACCAGCTCCGGTGCTGGTGCTTATGCTGGCAATCCTGCTGCTGCTCCTGCTTTGATTGCAGTACACTCTAGGAGAAATGTGTGAAGCAAACAAGGTGGACAAAGAGACCGACCGGCGGCCTTGACTAGCTGTTGCTGCTGTTGACGTCTGCCGCTGCTGCTGCTGCTGCTTCCGCTACTGCAGACTCCGCCGATTCTGCTGTCACGCAGATTTAATAACGCAACAAATGTAAGGGAGAGACCCGACTGCAGCAGCAGCGCCTGCGACAACGGCTGGCTGTGGCTGGCAGTCCCTGCACAATTCGCTGCTGCTGCTGCTGCTGCCGCTCCTGGTGGAGAAGCAGTGGGTGTTTTTTTGCTGTTACGAGTCAGGAACCTGTGTGTACAGAAGAATACGGGATTTATCTATCAGCTCAGCTGCTGCTGCTGCTGCTATTGCTGCTGCTGCTATTGCCGTTGCCGTTGCTGCAGTGGGGTTTTAACTGGGGGCCCCAGTGCCAGAGGCAGCAGCAACAAGAGAGCCGCTGCAGACACAAGTGTTGTAATGAAGAAGCCGGAGCTGCATAAAAACCTATTTACAGTTGTGCTGCTGTTGCTGCTGGTGCTGCTGCTGCAGCAGCAGCTGCTGCTGCCGTACGTACAGGCTGCCGTGGAGGCAGGGCCGCAGCAGCTGCGTAGTAACAAGCTGTGTAGCAAGAGCGGCAGCAGCAGCAGATACAACAAAAGCCCCGAAGCAAAGCAAACAAGCAGCTAAAGTATTACGAAGAAACTAATGGTAGAATCGCGGTGTGAATTTATGCTGTTGTTGGGGGGCCCTCTTACGACACCGTGGGGGCCTCTTGCCCCTGGGGCGTTTCAGCAGAGTCTCTGCTGGTGCTGCTTGTGCTGCCGCTGCTGCTTGCGCTGCTGCTGCTGCTGGGGGCACTAGAACAGAAAGTAAATTAAGGAAGATCAAATTAACTAACCAACTTTCGCCCACGCATTTTTTCCCCTAAAGACGCCCCCCATCGCGGCAGCAGCAGCAGCAGCTGCTGCTGCTGCTGCGGCGGCGGGGGGGGCCGCTGCCGCAGGCGGCTCGATACGCTGGGCGGCGCCCGAGACAGGGCCCCCAAGCTGCTGCGCCCTGGCTCCACAGGACGCCCTAGCAACTGAGATTCGCAGCAGGCCTTGTGGGTTCCCCTAACTCTCTGCAGACTCACACAGACACGGAGACGATCCCAGGCGAGACAGAGGACGATCCCACAAGCTGCTGCTGGTGCTGCTGCTGCTGCTGCGGCTGCGGCCGCTCCTGATCGGTCGACCGCTCCTGCTCTGTCAGGTCAGTCCTGCTGCTGCTAGTCACCCAGAGCAGCAGAGCTCAGCAGCAGAGGAGCGCCTGCTGCTGCTTCCGCTGCAGAAGAACACTAATATCGACATTGCTTGCAGCAGCTTCTACTATTGCCGGGGGAACAGCAACATCTGGCGATCACGCAAGCTGCAGCAGGTGGAACAACAGCAGCAGCAGCGGCTAATATCACTCAACTGCTGCACCCCAGAATCTTGGACAGCAGCCGTACCTCCAGGGGCCGCTGCAGAAGCAGCAGCATCCGCTGCAGTAGCAGCAGCATACGCTGCTGCTGCAGCAAATAAATCAAACCCGGCTCTCAGCCTAGGCCGTCCAGCGCCAAACACGGCGAGGTCCCTCCCCCCTGCCACGATGGGGCGGAAACAGCACCTGCTGCAGGAGCAGCAGCAGCAGCAGCACACTGGGGAGAGCAGCCAAGCGCTGCTGAAGAAGAAGTGCCAGCAAGAGCCTAGCTGCGACGCAGTCCTCGACATCAGTAGCGGCGGCAGGAGCAAGACTAGCAACAGCAACAGCAGCAAATCTGAGAAGATCAAACTCATCGGGGCCCTCTGTGTCTTTCTCTTTGGGTATTGCGGACAGCCAATCCTTGTAAGCCCCTGCTTTGCGGTCGTTGCTGTTGCTGCTGCCAGTGCTGCACCTGCTGCTGCTGCACCTGCTGCAGCTGCCTATTTACTCTCGTCTGTGCTGCGTATTCTGCTGCTTGCAGGTCGACTTTTGCCGTTACCAGGGCGTGGCAAGCGTGAGTTGGGTTCCTTCGCTCCTGCTGCTGCTGTGACTGGACCTGCTGCTGCTTCTGCTGTTGTTACTGCTGCTGTTGCTGCTGCTGCTGCTGGTGACTGGCGTGTTGGGTTGAGGTGTACGTACAGGCCAGCACCTTCCTGTTTCTACTGCCGCACTTCATCGGAATGCTCGTCGCCGGCAGCCTTCCCCTTTCTGCTGATTCCAAGAGACCCGAATCCAGGGCCCAGTTACGGAAGTCAGTCGTTGCTGCTGCTGCAGCTGTGGCGGCTGCTGCAGCTATTGCTGCTTCTATTCCAGGGCCCAGCTACAAAAACTAATGACTGCTGTTGCTGCTGTTGCAGCTGGAGCTGCTGCTGCTGCTGCCCAGCTGTTTTGCTGCGTGTTACCTGGTGCCGCTGCCTCCACTGTCGCTGCGTTTGCCTTCATCTGTTGCTCTAATTGCTGGCGTTGCTGCTGCTGCTGCTGCAGCCCCCGTCTTTGGCGTCGAGCCTTCAGGCTGGCTTTGATAGATTTGAGTCACCAGCTGCTAGAGAAGGGTGAGGCGCTTATCTGGCTAGCCACCTCCGTCGCTAGCTAGCCATGTATCTTCCTAGCTAGCTAACATACTGGGTTATTCGCGCCTGGGTGAACACATAATAAGCTATAAGTGCAGCAAAAGCAACACCTTGTGCTGCTGTTTGCTGCCCTGCTGCTGCTGCTTCTGCTGCAGCGGGCCTGGTGCTGTGCGGCTCTGGGGTGTACATATTGCTCAGCAGCACCTCCATTGTTTGGACTGCTGTTCTCTCTGCCCTCATTCTAGGCAGGTACTGCAGCGGTAACAGACACAGCAGCAGGCAGCGCAGCAGCAGCAGCAGCAGCAGCAGCAACCGTAATAATGGAAGATGGGACACTTATACGTTGCGGTTGCAGGAAATTCTCACCTCTTAAATACTTCAGCCTCTCCCTAATCGTTGCGGGCGTCTCCATTAAGGTAGACAGCAGCGCAGCAGCCGCAGGAGCGGCAGCAGCAACAGCAACAAAAACAGCGGCAACAGCTGCAGCAGGCTCGCTGCAGTGCCATTCGGGTCTTGGCGTGCTTTCCTGTTTGTTGCTTCATGGGTTCCAGAGACGCTCGCTGCCTGGGGCGTTGCAGCCGTTGCTGCAATTTCCCTCTGTTGCTGTTCTTTTTCTTTTGCTGCTGCTGCTGCTGCTCGTGCTGCACTTCAGGCATCGAATTTGTCACTCACCTTCAGCAGCCAGGAGTCACTTGGAATGATCTTGTCACTACTTGCTGCAATACTTGTAAGGTTGTTTCGCAGAAGGAGTAGCATAAGTAGTGGCAGCAGCGGTAGTCATAGCAATGGCAGCAGCAGCAACAGCAGCAGATACAGTAAAGGATGCAGCAAATGCAACAGCAGCAGCAGCAGCAGCGACCGCAGCAGCCGCAGCTAGCGCCCACCGGCTGAGTGTTGCTTCGCAGCAAGGCCTGACCTTCGTGCTGAACGAACGCTTTATGGAGGACGAAGACGCTCCCATCACTGGCCTTAACCTGGTCTTTATGATGGGGTATGTTGCCGTTGCTGTTACTGCTGGAGCTGCTGTTGCTGCTGCCGCTGCAATTGCCTATGCTGTTGCGGTTGCAGAGTCTTATTGCGGGTTTTGTGTGCGTCAACAGGGCCATCAGCACTGGGCTGCTGTTGGTGTGGACTTGTGTGTGGACGCTGCCCCAGGTGTGACTCTTAGCTAGCTGCTGCCGAGGCTGCTGGTAGCCAACTAGCTGGCTATCTGGCTCGCTTGCGAGCTGGTCAGCTAGCTAGCCAGAGTCTTGCCGCCCCTGCCTCCAGCCGTGCTTCTGCCGCAGCTCTGAATGTTTTCTTTCATGTGCATCGCGCGTCTAGTGCTTTGGCGTGTTGGCTCGTGCGCTGGCTAGCTGCGGCTAGCTGTGGCATGCTGTGGCGAGCTGTGTGTGCCTGTAGCTAGACGCGCTGATATTAAGTCGAGTTAGGGATCAAGGAGGAGACGCAAGGACCATCGCATTGCTTCTTTTTTTACTGCTGCTTTGTGGGGCCTTCCATTCGGCCACAATGTGGTATATAATATCCCGGCTAGGTTAGCCTGCTGCTGCGGTTGCTGCTGCGTTTGCTGCTGCTGCTGGTGCTTCATTTGCTGCTGCTGTTAACGCACTTTCTGCCGTTAATGCAGAAAAAATTGCCTCACATTCTGGTCTTGCTGAAGCAGTAGGAGCTCGTGCTGGTGCGTCTGCTCCTACTGCCGCTGCTGCGTAGAGCTGCTGCTGTCGCTCCTATACTGCGGTGTTGAATAACAGGCGCTGTCACTTCGGGGGCGCTTAAAGGCTGCAAAGCAGCGGCAGTGGTCGTGCTAAGCCACGTCCTTTTCTGCAGTGTGCAGGTTCGTTGTTGCTTCTGCTGCTGAAACTTCTGCTGCACTTGCTGCTGCGCCTGCTGTTGCTGCGCACCATACTGCTACACATGCTTTCACTGCACCTGCTACTGCATCCGCTGCCGATGCATCTGCTGCTGCTGTGCTCAGTGGTATTTTGTTTAGCACTGGCGGCAGTTGTGTGGTTCTATGTTGCAAAGAAACCTACGTCCGCCAAATGTTGCCTTGCTGCTGCTGCAGGAGTCTCAGTGCATAGGCGTGCGCAAAGGCATCGCTGCGGCGATGTGCGTTGCTGGCGTAGTGCTGCACTCTGTTCTCTGACATTCCGCACAGCAAAGGGGGCCCTAGCAGTCCCTGAGGTTCCAAGAGTCTCCTTTTGCCGCATTGGCGGCGGCACAGTCGCTGACAGCAGCAGCAGCAGCGACAACGCGGCCGCCGCAGAAACCGTATAAATGTGTTTAAGGTTCTTTCTCTTCTGATTATGCCCCGGCACGGTGTCTAAAGGTTTCGGTGCTGCAGACTACCGAGCCAACTAGTGAGCCTGCTAGCTGTGTACAACAGTGGCGCAGCAAGCCGCTTGACTGGCTAGCGACGCAGGAACAACGCACGCAGCGTTGCTTTGGACCCGGAGCGTTTCATCGCTCCGCCTGATGTGCGGCTTGCTCGCTGTCGAACTGGCTAGCTAGCTGGCTAGCGAGATCGCTGCTGGCCTGGCCACTCTTGCTGGTTAGCTAGTCATCTTTCGATCTAGCTATGGACCAGCGAGCTTTAAGCTGGCTGCCCAGCTAGCCAATTCTAGCGCGACTCGGACACCTAGCATCCATCCCTAGAAAACAGTCCCCAGAAGGTGCAGCAGCGCCAGCCTTTGCGGCAGCAGAAGTTGCTGCTGCTGCTGCTATCCGCCGGCAGTGCAGCCAAATGGTCGAAAGCAGCAGCAGCGAGGACAGAAGACACAAAGCACAGCAGGAGCTTGCGGCAAACAGCATGCACAGCTGCTGCTGCGCGGCTACTAGTCGCCGACGGCGCTGCAGTCGATGAACTCTGTCCGGTCGCCGCAGCAGAGGCTGCTGCCGCTGTTGCACCTCACTGGGGAGTGTCCAGTCAGCAGCTCAATTGCTGCTGACGGGGGCCCCTCGTAAGCAGCAGGGGGCCCCAGAGAGCCACAAGGAAGGTCCCCGCAAGCGTTGTGGCTCCAGGGGTCGTCCACTTCATCTGCCGCTTTTGCTGGAGTCTCGTCTGAATCCCACCACTTCAACAGCTGGTGCTGCTGCTGCTGCTCCTCCTGGTGCTGCTTCCCGGTGGCGCCGCTGCGCAGCCCATAAAGCAGCAAGTCCAAGAGGTAGGGCCCGTCTTTGTTCGTGTAGATGTAGTCGGCGCCGTCTCTGAGACCCGAGAGACTGGCAAGAGCTCTAGTGCCTTGCTGCGGCTCCTGCGGCTCCTGCAGCTCCCCCGCAGCAAGACCTGCAGCAGGAGGCCGCAGCAGCTGAAGGTATCCAAACAGTGCCTCTGGCCCCCGCGCGCGCTTCACCGTGGACAGGTGGTGGCTCAGCAGCGAGACGAACAGTGCCTGGTCGCTGGCCGGCAACTTGCCGCTGCTCTGCTGCTGCTGCTGCTGCTGCTGTCGGTAAGACACATCGACGAGGTCTAGCAGGGACAGCAGGGCCCTCATCAGCAGCCACTGCAGCAAGCGGAGGCAGCCCTCCCGCAGCGCTGCTGCAGCAGGAAGGCAGTCTAGCGGCAACAGCTCGCAGAGACGCTGCAGCAGCAACAGAAACAAAGGCATTAGCTAGCTTCCGCTACTTTACGTTTGCGGCAGCAGCAGCGGCAACAATAACAACAGCAGAAGCAGCAGCGACCAACATGAACACAATCGTTTCTGCAGCGGGCTGGGACTGCAGCCGTCTTTCTCGAAGCCGCGAGAAAAACAAGCAGCAGCAGCGGCGGCAGTTACTGCTGCGACGCACCAGCAGCACATCACGGGCCTGTCTTTCCTTTTGCTGCTTCAAGGTCCCGACCTCTCCGGTGGCTCTGCGCCTCTCAGCTGCCTGCAGCAACAGCCGCTCAGCAGCAAGCTCTGCTGCAGCGCGGGCCTCAGCAAACCCGAACAAGGCGACTGAGGCCTCTGCCCTCTCAACGTCTCCATTCACCTGCACAAGGGCCCTCCAGACTCCGCCTTCTGGCGCTGCTGCTGCTGAAGCTGGCCTGCTGCCGCTGCTGCTGGTGCGGATGGAAGTGGCTGTGCCGCATGCAGTGGGGGCAGCCCCTGGTTCTTCTTTCGTCTCTTCAGCAGCAACGTCAGGAGGAGTAGAGGGACAAAAGAAAACGAGGGCTGCTGTTGAGGGGCTTAGAGTCTGCACTGCGCCGATCTCCCCACAGCGGCGGGCGCTTGCCCACTCAGCACAGTTGCTGCTGCTGCTGCTGCTGCTGACAGCCGCAGGCACTCTGCAGTTTCTGCCAAGAGGAGCATCCAAGTTCCTCTCTGCAGCCACAAAGAGGTCCGCCTGCGCTGGAAGAGCTGGGAAATCTTCCAGTATTCGCAGGGGGGGCCCGAGGGCCTTTGGGGGCCCCGACAACGCCTGGGGGCCCACCTCTTCTGCTGTTTGTGGTGTGTTGGGGCCTGTTGAGTTGATAGACAGAGGCGGAGAGGACGGCAGGGGGTGGCCTGCCTTCCGCTCATCCTGCGGCTGCTGCGGACTGCTTCCTGGCTGCTGCGTGGCTGAGGCAGGGGACGATGGGCGACCCACGGGATGATTGTTTTTGTGCTTAGAGGCTTTTTTAGGTGCAACAGAAGACATCGATAGAAGACAGGGGTCCGCCGTTGGCTTTTCAGGCGCCCCAGCGGGGTCCGGCGGGTCACCGGCCGCCGTCCGCGGGCGGCCAAAGGGGAACCACCTGTGTCCATTCTTCATCGTTTTCCGTCAGTAGAACTCAAAACAATGACACAAAACTTTATTACAGTACGACAAACTAGACTAAACGCGACAAAAATGGAAACTAAGAGCAACTCGCGACCAGAGGCGGCTGGGGGCCGCCAGGGTGGCCCAGCCATCCGAAGAGCGTAGCTACTGCAACGCCTGCGGGCAAACATGCGGCTCAACTGCGTCGCTGGGAAGGGAAATCTGTAAACCAACTAAACCTTATAATGTTAAAGAGTTATTTGTTGGCCCTTTCACGGCGTTTTCGCTGAAAAGGCCCCACCAGCGGCGCAGGTGACCCTGGCCAGCTGCTCAGCTGATGGGCATTGCCACCCGCGAAGGCGCCGCGTGCCGCCCACGCCCCAAGGCAGTCACCATAAACCTCAGCGCCGTCTTAACAGCTCCGCTGAACAAACGTGCGGCCTTTGTCGGGAGTACGTACGTTTCGCAGAGGGTGAAGCCAGCAAGATGCAAAACGTAGGAGCTGCTGCTCCTACTTGTTGGTGCTGCTGCCGCTCGTACATCTGCAAAGCAGCTACGTGCAGCATGAAGGGCTTGCTCAGGTCATCCCTCCACAGCCAGCAACTGCAGCCCTCCAGCAGCAGCGGCGGCTGCTGCGGCTGCTGCTGTGGCTACGGGGTTACCAGCCACTCTCTGCTGGGAGCCACACGCTGTCGTACACTACTTGACTGGGAACAATATCCCTGCCTCCGGCCGCCGCAGCCGCTGCAGCAGCAGCTGCTGCTGCTGCTCCCCTTCTCCGGGGTTTGCGCGCCTTCTGCTGCTGCTGCGAGGGCTTCGGGTGCCACAGCTGCTGTGCTGACGTAACGGCAGCTGCAACGCGGTGAGCAGCAGCTAGGCCGCTTGCTGCTGCTGCTGCTGCGTCCTGACGTGCTGAAGAAGCCGCTGACGGTTCCCTTCTGCCGTGAGTAATGGCCCCCTGATACACCCCTGCAGGAGCAGCAGCAGCAGCAGGAGCGCCAACAACGGCAGCATGCACACACAAGAACAGCAATACCAACCCTGCCCTCTAGCCCGCTTTACTAGGCAAGCCGCGGCAGCAGCAGCAGCGGCAACTAGCAGCAGACGCTTACCATCGCAGCAGGACCCGATGCATTTGCTGCTGCTGTCTCGAGCGCTGCGGCTCATGGCCCAGGCGACTACCGCAGAGGCACAGCAGCCGGCAGCTCCTAGCAGCAGCAGCGGGTTAGCTTCTGCTGCTGCTGCGGCCGCTGCCTCCCCAGCATCGGCAAATGACCTAAAAGATTCACTTAAGGCATCCAGAAGGCCCTTCAAGAAGGGTCCTTCCTCGAGAGACTGCTGCTGCTGCTGCTGCTGCTGCCGCTGCTGCGTTTGCTGCTGCTCCAGAAGGGCGGCGCTGTAGAGTTCACAGTGCAGCGGCGGCCCAGCCAACCGCATTTGCTCAGTCTTCTCCAGGTACTGCCTTCCGTTGTCTATCTGAGCGTCCTGCCCTTGCCGCTGCTGCATGTGCTGCTGCTGCTGCTGCTGTTGCTGTCCCTGCTGCGCCTGGGCGGTGGGCTGTCCGACGGACACCTGCGCGACCTCCAGTGGGGGCATCCCTTCAGCCCCAAAGTGCAGACAGAGCGCTGCATGCAGCCGCTGCGGGTTCTCAGAACTTCCATCCCCATCATCAACTGCTGCTAGTGCTGCTGCTGCAGCAGCAGCAGCAAGATCACTGGCTAAGACAGCTTCAGGTAACGCTCGACCCACAGAGGACCCCCTGCAGCTGCCGCTGCGCCTGCACAGGGGCCTCAGGCGCGTGCGGCTGTGTCTGTGGCGACGAGCAGCTGCTGTTGCCAAAAGGGGTGGCAAGCCCCCTGCAGCAGCAGCAGCTGCTGCTGCTGCTCTTGCCACCTCTGGAGGGAGTTCATGGGCGTGATGCAGCAGCAGCATTGAGAGAAGAGCTGCTGGCCCTCCTCCAAACAAGAACTGTCCTGGGATATGCTGAGAAACGGCATCCGCCAAGGCCTGCACGGAATCAACTGGTTGTGCTGTTGCTTCTGTTGCATCTGGCTGTCCTGCTAGCGTGAAGTAATAACGGAAGAAACCGCCACGCTTATGGTGCTGCTGCTGCTGCGCTTGCTGCTGCAGTTGCCGCTGCTGCTGCTTTGAATATACTGGGTTGCCTGCGGGCGCTGACACGGCGATGGGAGCACCTGCACATGCAGTTTCCTGCTGCTGCTGCTGCTGCTGCTGCTGCCGTTGCTCCATGTGGTGAGCAACTAGTACGGTATCTAAGGGCAGCGGGCGGGTGGAGTGTACGTACAGCTGAAGCCGCCAGCCGCCATGCTCTGATGAGATCGCCTCAAGAGAAGACACCCTGATTTGCTGCCGCTGATGCAGCTGCTGCCCATTTTGTTGCTGCTGCTGTTGGAGCTGCTGCTGCCTCTGCAAGACGGAAGGTGGGGCTAGGGTGGGACTCGGCAGCAACACGTGCTGCTGCTGCTGCTGCGGTCGCTTGCACGCTGCTGCTGCAGAGGTCCCAGGGGCCGCTAAAGAGGCAGGAGTTCCCGCTCGCCTGCCCATGGCAGCCGCCCCCAAGAGGCCTGGGAACCCATGGTGCTTTTGCTGGTGCTGCTGGTGTTGCTGGAGTTGCTGTTTCGGCAGGACAAGCAGCAGCAGGGGCAGCAGCAGCACCAACGCCGCTGTCCCACGCGGGGCTCTGGGCCCCATGTCGCTACGCTGTCTTGCAGCAGCAGCTGCAGCAGATGCGACGCCTGGCGTGACGGGGTCTCACCACGTAGCCACAGAAATCTGTCTTTCTCGTCGCACTTGAGCAAAATAAAAAGAAAATGGAATACAGAAGGAAGCCCGAAGCCGCAGCCGTCGCCATGCCGGTCAACAACGCCCAGGGCTGGGGCCCCATTGTTGGGTGCTCGAGGGGCCCTTTGGCTGTGGAGAAACCCCAAGGCCTGCTCTCTCTGTATATTCGTTACCTTATTTTTCTTACGCAGGTTTGCTTAAATGTAGTTAGCATTTTTGGGCGCGTCCCACGTTGGCAAGTCCCCGAGACATACGGGGCATACCTGCAAATGTATGGCCCCCGACAAACGAAAAATGGTGCTTGCGCCTTTCTGGCCCTCCTCTGCGCCTCCAGGGGCCCCATATGCCTCTTGCATGCACTTAAGTGCAGAGCCGCGGGCTCGAAAGTTCCTCTGGGGTTTCCCTGGGGCCCCCGTAGTGGGCAGTGGGGAGCGGTTTAAGGGTCAGCATTTGCTCCATAGCAGCAGTAGCTGCATTAGCTTGGATAGCCCGAACCCCTAAGCTGTAAACCCTAAATCCTAGTTGGTAGTCACGTGCTTGCTAACTCGTTTGAAGACGCGAAAGGAGTATTCGTCAGTGTGTAGCTGTTGCGCACGTTGGAGGCAGCGCAGCAGCGGTTATTTATTTCTAGTTCAATTCCTCGGCGAATCTTATGGGGCCACGCAACGCCAAACAGACTAAACTTTAGTGCCTGCGCGCATGCATTTAATAGTAGACGCTCGCGTAGGCTTTTAAAAGTACACATGATGTGCGTCTGAACGTGCATGTACACTTGCAAGTGCATATGCCTTTTGGCTAGGACGGGTAGGCTTGGGCCGCAGCCTCTTGTTTTTGCCATGAATCTGTTGCGGCTCGTTCCTCTTCAGTGTATCATTTGCATGTGTCTGTCTCTAGTTCTTTTCATTGCATCAGCTCGTATTTCTTTTTGAGAGGCGTCCGCGCGTCGCTCCCGTTTTGTGGGCAGCTGCCTAAGAAACGCCCCAATAGCGGTCCCCCACTATGTGCTGCTGGGCCCTCTGCTGCTGGGCTCCTTATTTGCTGCTCGTTTTCACATTTGCTGCTGGGCCCATTCATCGTATGCATGCGCATGTGGAGCCAGGGGCTTTGCCTCGAGCTGCTGGCGTGGTGAGTTTCTGCTGCGTGTCCGCTAAGTCGGGCTCTTTCTCCCAATGAGCTGTGTCTTTTTCTCATGTTTCTCTTGCTTTCTTTCGCTATTTACACCTATCTGCGCTGCTTTATTTGCCCTTGAGCTACTTTGGCTCACTTCAAATGTATTCGACTCTTGTGTTTCATCATTTAAAACACAAAGCCGCCAGCCTTCTCAGGCTCTGGGGCTTCCGGAGCTTTGTGTGACTCCCACGTTCCGCCCCTACTACTGTTCCCTGCGCAGACTCAAGGAGCAGCAACTTTGCAAAACCTGCTGCTGCTGTTGCTGCCATTACGTGCTGCACTGAGCAGCTGTGCGCCGCCGACCCCACAAAAAGGGCGAACTGAACCGTCGGGGCTTTGCAGGGGTAGCTGCCTCCCGCTGCTGCCGCTGCTTCTTCTGCTGCAACTGCTCGGGCTCTCGCTGCAGCGGCAAGGGGGGCCCAGGCAGCAGCCGTCCTTGCTGCTGCTGCTGCTGCTGCTGCGACAACTGAGCAAACTTCCTGCAAGGCTCCTGCTGCGGATACGCAGCAGTGATCTCTTCAGCTGCTGCTGCCGCAGCGAAACCATAAGGAAGCTGGAGATGAACCTGCTCCAGCGGAGAAGTTACTAGCCAAGCACTACTTTGAGACAAGAGACAAGGATCTCCCGTTGCTGCTGCTGCACCTGCTGCTGAGGGTGCTGCTTGCTTCTCCTCCCCTAAAGAACCCCAGTTCGACCCCACAGTAGCGGAGTGTCTCCTCCTAAATATCCGACATAAGGAAAATTTGCTGCTGCTGTTGCTGCTGTTACTCCGCCGTACTGGAGGCAAACTGCCCGCGGCGCCTGAACCGACTAAACCTGCTGCACCTATGCTTCTGCTGCTGCTGCTGCGCTGTGGCTCCACAGCAGTCACTCCCTTTGACGCTTCCGCAAGTGAGAAATATCGGCCGACGCTTCCGTTTCCATCAGCAGACGCAGTTCCAGCAGCTGCTGCACCAGATGCTGCAGCAGCAGCAAGAGATTGAATTGCATAAGGCGCTTCCGCGGCTACGCAAGACGGAAAAGGTTCCGAATGTAGCACAGGGACACCCCAACTTTGGAGCGGCAGCAGGTGCTGCGGCTGCTGCTGCTGCTGCTGCTGCTGCTGCTGTAGCAGCTGGTGCCACAGTTGGTCCAGTTGCTGCTGCTCCTGCTCATGCTGTTGCTCCTGCTGACCAAACGCGAAGCATGTGGCTGTGTCTGCGGCTAAGAGAAGTGATCTGCCGTCAATGGCTTGGGACTCTTGCTGCTGGGCTATATGTTGCTGCTGCTGCTCCACCTGCTGCTGCCTCTCCTTCTGCTTACGGTGGCTGCTGCGGCTGTGCCCTCCGCGAACAGCAGCAAGGAGACGAAGGCCCAACTGAGCAGCACGGCCTCTTTTTTGCTGCTGGCGCTGCAATTGGGCCCTGCAGGTCTGCTGCTCATCTAGAACTGAAGACGGGGGCAGCGGTGCTGCTGGTGTCGCTGCTTCCGGCCCAGCATAAATGTGGCTTGCAATTGCTTCCTGTGTCTTATCTGCCGCTGCTTCTGTTCCCACAGTCGCTGCTGCTGCTGTCGCCTTCACTGCGGCGGCTGCGGGCGCGGCTTCAGCAGCCGGTGCAGGACCTGTGGTGTTCCCTGCTAACGATCTTCCAGGGCTCTTGCTCAGGTGGATTGCAGAGAAACGCCGGCGGCCTTGTATCCGCTGCTGCTGTACTTGCTGTTGCTGCTGCTGCTGCTGCTGTTGCTCCTGCCCTTGTAGCTCCTGCTGCTGCTCCTGTTGCACCTGCTCTTGCTGCTGCTGCTGCAGCTGATGTCGTTGCGGTTGCTGCAGAAGCTGCTGCTGCTGCTGTAGCTGTTGGCGTTGCTGTTGCTGCAGCTGCTGTTGCTGTTGCTGCTCCTGCTGCTTTTGCGAAGCGATGAGGCATAGCCGCTGCAAGGCTTCTTGAACCTCTCTCTTATCTCTCGGTGACAGCAATCTGGCGGGAGACTGCTGCTGTAGGGTTCTGAAATTATCAAGGGCCTGCTGCCTCTGTGCCCTTGAAGCCGCAGCAGCAACTGCAGCAGCAGCTACTGCTGCGCCTCGAGCAGGCTCGTCTGCTGCAGCTGCCAGCACAGGCGAGACGTTTGCAGGCGCCGTTACACACTGGGCTGCTGCACCACCGAGTTGCTCTTCTTCCGTCTCTACAAGTGAATGTGGGGCTGTTGTTGGTGCTGCTATTGCAGAGCCTTCTTCAGGTGTACGTACACCTGAGAGGCAGCTATGCTCACCTTGCATCACTTCTCCCTCGGAAAGCAGCCTGCAGGCGCAAGATGCTGCTGTGCCTCCTGCTGCGTCAGCAGCTACAGCGGGGCCGCAGTCGAAAGCAGCAGCAGCAGCAGACGCCGCGTCAGGTGTGGCTGTTGCTGTTGTCAATACCCCGATGTCTGCGAAGCCACTCTCGAAGGCCAGGCTGGGGGTCCCTGTAGTGCAGTCTTTGTTTGCTGCTCCTGCAGCAGCCGGATCTGAAGCGGGCAGCAGCTTTGCTTCTTGAGCACTCAGCTGCTTCGGCTCCTGCTGAATTGAAATTGAAAATGGGGAAATACAGGGCGAGTTGCTGGGGAGAGCAGGCATGGGCCAGGGGTTGCGGAGCATCTCCTGTTGCTGCTGTTGCTCCTGTTGCTGCTGTTGTTGCTGCTGCACCCACTCTCTTGAGCGCTGCTGCATTGCTACCTGGAGGTGACTTTGCTGCAGCTGCAAGGGCAACAAAGCAGGTGACTGCTGGTGCTGCAGCGGGTGTTGCTGCTGCTGCTGGTGCTGCATGCTTGTCGGTGAAAGCTGCGGAGTTGGCACCAAGCTGCAGCAAGGCCCCACGACAGGAGTATCACAAAACTCAGCGTGGGGAGTTGCAGCAGCAGCAAATGCCGCAGCAGCCCCGTCGCTAATGGTGCTGCTGCTGCTTCTGCTGAAGGAAGAAGACCTAACGAAAAGTCCTTCACCTGCGGAGACAACGCCGGGTGGGGCCACAGGTGCGCCTGAGGCTCCTGTCTGCAGCAGCGCTGTCTGCTGCAGCTCTTCCAGCTGCCTATGTAGCAGCTGCTTGATGTCGCCATGCACTGCTGCTGCCTGCTGCTGCTCCCGTCGTGGCCTCCACTGGTCTCCATGTCGCTCCTCCACTTCTTGCTGCTCTTTTTGCTGCTGCTGCTGCGGTTTTTGCTTCTGCAACTGCCTCTGCTGCTGCTGATAGCTTAAATGCACTTCAGGAGGGGCCCGAGGGTTCGCAATCGGCTTTGTAGTCCACGGGAGCCCCAGGGGGCCCCTGGACATTTGCAGCAGCGGCAGCAGCTTCTCGTCTTCACCCCCTATAGCTGCGAGAAGCACATCAGCGGCATCAGTAAGCCCTACGAGGTCAGTAAGCAGCTGCAGCTCCTGTTTGCTGCTGCTGGTGAAGCTGCTGGTGAAGCTGCTGCTGCAACACCAAGAACGCCTACGGCGCACCGCAGCAGATGGTGGCGTTCGCATCCTTTCAGATGAAGCTCCTGCTCTTGCTGTTATTTCCGATTTTGGAGCGGTTGTTGCTGTTGCTGCTGGAGTGGCCTTTGGCTCTGACACGGCCTTGACTGTTGAAACAGCGGTCGAGTTTGCTGCTGGTGGTGGTGCTGCCATTGCTGCTGAGGGGACTGCTGCTGACTCTGCCACGGATGCTTTATGTTCTGGCACGCCTGTCACTGCTACTGCTGTTTCTGCTGTTGCTGCTGTTGCTGTTGCTGCTCCTGCTGCTGGAACTGGAGCAGCCAATGACTTCCTTCGTGGTGAGAACACGGTGAAGGTGCTGCTGCTTTCCTTGCTGCTGCTCTGCCTGGGCCGGTCGCTCACAATATGAGCACCAGGGTGTTCGGTGGTTAGCGGTGACTGCAGTTGCTCCCGTTGTTCTTGCTGCTGCTGCTGCAGTTGCTGCCGGTGGTAATTTTGTGACTCTGCCTCCCCCAATGCCTCACCGAGCGCCACTTCTCCACTTGGCTGCAGCTTGGCCTTCTGAAGAGTGCACTGCTGCGTGGCCTGTTCCCGGTTCTGTTGCTGCTGCTGCGACTGCTGCTGTTGCTGCTGCCTTTTGCGACCTTCAAAGTCATCCTTCCAAGCAGCAGCGGCAGTTCCATCCAACTCCTGTTGCGCCTGCGTCTGATGCTGTTGCTTCTGTTGCTCCTGTTGCAGCGTTGTGTCTTGGTATGAGCGCAAGGACGCAGTCTGATGAATTCCCCGTGCAGCAGCAGCAGCCGTTGGCCGCGGCACCAGCAGCAAAGTAGGAAGTGAGGCGTCGTTAGCTGCTGCTGCCGCTGCCGTGGACGCTGGGTGGCAACGCGTGCTGCCAGCGGGGGAACCCGCCTGCCGCAGTTCCCGTGGCACTACATGAGCTGCTGCACTAGGCGGCTCGCACCAAACTTCTTCAGCAGCAGCACTGGCAGCAACTGCAGCTGCAGCAACGGGTCTTCCGTGCATTGTCTGCTGCGAAAATGGCTTGGAATACACAACCTCAGGATGCGCCCTTGCGGCAGGTGCTGCTGCTGCTGCTGCAGTAGGCTCTGCTTCATCTGCTGCTACCTCTGTTGCATTGCTGCATGTGCATTTGCCTCCTGCTGTGTCTGCTGTTGCAGCATCCGCTGTAGACAGGGAAGCACGGTAATCGGAATCAGCGCTGCGCAGCTGGCGATCTGCTACGTGGGAAGGCACCAAGACAACAGCAGCAGCAGAAGCAGCAGTGTTGCGTCTCTCCTGAGCCCCCCAGGGCGCTGAAGATCGCGTCAGAGGCAAAGCAGCAGAAGTCACATCTTCACTGTCGCCATGCATGTGCTGCTTGCCCTCTTTTAGCTGCCGCTGCTGTTGCTGGCTGCGTTTTTGCTGCTGAGTCTGATGTTGCTGTTGCTGCTTCTCATGGGAGATCTGCAGCTGCCGCTGCGAATGGGAAAGTGGGCCTGAAACGGCCTCACTCTCCGTTATAGCTGTTGTCGTTGCCGCTGCTGCGTCCGCATCAGCAACTTTAGCCACATCATTCGCTGCCTTCCCCGCTGAGCTTTGCAGCTCCTGCAGCAGCAGCTTCGGCTGCTTCAGCTGAAACTTTTGCTGTTGTGGTCTTGGTGGCTGCAGCCCACTGTCGCCAGTCTGGCAGAGGCTCAGCGGCCCAAGCCCAGCAACACTGCTGCTGCTGCAACTGCTGCTGTTGCTGCTTCTGCTTAAGGTAGAGATGGGCATCTGAGACCCCAAGAAGTCCTCAAGGGGCCTTGCGAGTGGGTCACTCAGCTGCACGTCACATTCAGTTCGCTTTCGCTGCTGCTGCTGTTGCTGTTGCCGTTGCTGCAAATGCTGCTGCCGCTGTTGCTGCTCCGGATGGTGCTGCTGCTGCTGCTGCTGCCATTCCAGGTGCTGCTGTCGTTGGGGGGCTGCAGCAGCTGTCGCACGGGCGTCATGAAGCGGCTTCAACAGTCGATCCCTCAAACACCGCAGCTCTTCTTGAAGAGAAGACAACTGGCTGCCGCGGCCAGCAGCACCAGAAGCAGCCGTTTCTGCCGCTCCTGCTGCTGCTGCTTTTTCCTTTTTTGTTTCTAGAGTCGTGTGCCGGTCGTACCGAGAGTGTTGCTGCAGCGGCAGCTGCTTTTGTTGCTGCTGTAGTAGCAGAGAAAGCTCGTGGTGCTGCTGCTGCAGCAGCATGAGCTGCTGCTGCTGCAAACTGAGGCTACTTGAAGCTTTGCTGCTCAGGATGTCGTGCGTGTCATGCTTTTGCTTCTCTAGCTGTAGCTGCTGCTTCCATCGGTGGCTTTTACGGCTGCTGCGTCTCTTCTCCGACCTGTATACCTTACTAGGCAGCAGCAGCAAATCTTGCTCTTGCAAGCGCTGGTGCCGCCGCTGCTGCCACTGTTGCTCCTCCTGTTGCTGCAAAAGCCTGCTATGCTGTGTGTTGGCATTCTGCTGCGTTTCGTCGTTTGCCGTGGGTACTACTGCTGCTGCTGTAGGGCTTACACCGCGAGCTATGTCACTCAAAGTCAAGCTACAGCAGCTGTCTCCGTTTTTGTTGCTGCATCTGCTGGTGCAACTGCTGCTGTGGCTGCTGCTGCTGCTGCTGCTGGTTCCACCTGCGGCGGCTCCAAGCAACTTTTCCTGAAGCCACGAGGGGCTGGTTCTGTCGGCAGCAGCAGCTGCTTCTACAGACGCTGGTTCTGTCGAGTCTCGCCCCTGTTGCTGCTGCTGCTGCAGCGCACTAACTAAATTCGGGCCTGCAGCAGTGCTACCTCTTCCGGCGCTGCTGTTGCTGCTGTTGCTGCCGCTGTTCTCAGGAGGGTCGCGATACAGCAACAGCTTCTCCTCCAAAGCCCTCAAGCGGCGCAGCAAAGTGCTCGGGCGTTTGCTGCTGCCAGAAGCAAGCCTTGCAGCGCCAGAGGAGCTGCTTCTACTGCTGCTGCCCAGATGCAGCTGCGCGCACTGAAGCTGTTGGTGTTCTTTTGATTGCTGCGGCTCCTCCTTAGGTTGCACTTGCTGGTGCGGCAGCAGCAGCTGCTGCGGTTGTTGCTGCTCACGGTAGCGGCTGCGTCGCTTTGAATCCTCCCTAATGTTCGCGTTGCCGTCAGCCCTGCCTTTGACGTGGAATCTGCCGCTTCTGCTGCTACTGCTTCCGCTGCTGCTGCGGTAAGTACTGCGCCTGCTGGCCCAGTGCTCGGCTTTCAATGAAGCATGTAGCTCCTTCACCTCACGGAGATTTCTACCGTTTCCGTCGTGGCCGTTCCTGCTGCTGCTGCGTCTGCTGCTGCTGCTTTGTTTCACATGGGAAGTTGGCCCTGCTGTTGTGTCAACGCAGCTCTCGGCATCGGTGTGCTCCTGCTGCCCAGCAGGCAACTCACCACAAGCCGTGCAGGTACCCGCCATGCTTATGTGCAGCAGCGGCTGCCGGTGTGGTTGCTTCTGCGCCGGCGGGCCGCTGCTGCAGCAGCCGTAGCCGGAGGGGCTTACTCGCGGCTCTGCGGCTGCGTGCAACAGGTGGGCCCCGAAGCCCGCGCATCCAGCTGCATACGCCCCTGCAAGCTGCAAGACCCAGAGCTTGAGGCTGTTCGTGCGGCTGCTGCTGCTACTGCTGCCGCACACCTCAAAATCCACCTCCCCGATGTACGGGCTGCTCGCCTCCTAGCATGTGTGCTGCCGCTAGTTTTGTGGGTTTCGGCAGCAGCAGAACTGCTGCTAATTGACATTAGGTGCTTTAGGCCAAGGGAAAAACGAGAATATACGGAAAAGGAACCGCCTGGGCTCTTTGACTACTTGCCTGTGTTTCCTGCTGGACACTGCAGCGGGAGGCGCAGCCGCGCAGCAGCAAAGAGATGAAGTCTCCAAAGCGCGCCGCGCTGGACGCACCAAGAAAAAGAAAAAAATCTGGAGAAGACGAAAACGAAGCACATAGATTCAAGACATACAGCATTAGCTTCGCCAGCTGCTAATGCTGCCGCTGCTGCTGCAGCAGTGGCGGTCGGCAGCGGGGCCCCCCAGAGTTCTCCGCTCGAAGAGCCGGGTTACTGGATACCTGCTTTCTTGGCATCTGACTCATTAGGCCATACTTATCTTTTCATGTCAGATTCACTTCAAGCCACAAAAAAGCGTCCCCAAACCCACGAAGAGCCAAGCAGCTAGGGGCAAAAACCTCACAGCTACGCCACAGTGAGGGTGGGAACCAAACAGCTAGATGAGGCAGCAGCAGAAAACGGCCTCTGCGGCTAATAATGGGAAGTGCAATCTACACTCAATCAAAACATGGTGCCGTCGACCAAATCTAGGGACGTGCGGTTTAGAGTGGGCAATGCCTCTTCGTCATTCAAAACGGACACCGACTGGTGTTATCAGCTGAGGAGCGCATTGAAATCGCATGATACGCTTCTCTATGCACAGTTATGTACTATGCCAGGACTGTTTCCTTCGTTAATCTTTGCTTCAGCATGAGTCAGCCGGCGGATACCTAAAAGGCGAATCGCATGCATCAAACCCAAAAGGCAGCAGGCAACACTCATCACTTTAGTTGTGCCTTACAGTGACAGGCTAAGTTTTACCCAGATTGCCTCCACTAACAATCTCAACAGGAAAAAGAAATCAAGAATTTCGGTAGGTGCCTAACATCGGACATGGCCCACCACTCTGGCGCAGGGGGCCACCCCGTCTTCCCAGATGTAAAAACAAAGTGAAATGGCTCATGCCTACCCTGACCGTTCAGGTGTAGCCAGAAATCGCGGATGGTCGGCTTTCGCGACAGAACAAATAGTCGCCGGGTTGTCCGCTTTTATATCCCATCTGCTCCTCTCCATAACAAGTAGAGAAGCCTCCTTGAAAGTATTTCTAATAAAACGCTAGAAAATACGAATATAATAAAGAAGAAGGACCAGGCCACTGGCAATGTGGTAGGGTGAAGGCGGGCAAGCTCGGCAGCCAGCTGGAACCTCTCGGGCTCCTGGGCTATCCCAGAGACTTAGAGGGTGTAAGCTGTGAAAACTCAATTCGGCGATCGAAAGGCTCTCCGATCAGCCGAAGACTGCGAAAAGTCAGGCTTTACAACAATTTACTCTTATAATGTCCACTGCGGAGGTGATACTCCAGGCCATTCTGCAGTGTTCCTTGGGGCGTGCAGTCGACAGGTTTGTTGCAAATTGCTTTTTGAAAGGTAGATAGCTTGATTCGACCTCTGCGCATGTCCCGCATGTCACTGCGTTTCCGCCAAAAACAAAAGCAAGGGAAATAATGGGCGCAGGCATAAAGGCACAGGAGAGGAGCGCAGTATTTACAAAGAAACTCCCGAATCCACGAAAATGAAGAAAGATAGAGACAATAAAGATAGACAAAACTACACAAACAAACGCGCAGTAAAGTCTTCTGCAGGGGAAAGCAGGCCTCATCCGGGCCATCAGCCGACGCAGTTTCACTTGCAATGTGCTAAAGTTTAGCCCGCCAATCCTGCGCCGAAAAATACACCACTGAGCTTGTGAAAAAAGACGGTCCGCCTTGTGTACTCGGCCCTTTGCCCCGCACAGTGCAGCATCAGGCAGTTTTTGCTCAATAAAAAAGTGTTGCCGTTGTCTGCTGCAAGCGGCAGCAAAGCAAGAGCCAGTCCGTGCTCTTCCCAAACTAACCGGCACCGCTTCCAGCCATGCCCTCTCAAAACACCAGCCGGGGGTTGAGCATATAGAAGGTTGAGGGTGGCAGTTTGATGAGGAGGATGGGAAGGACGTAAATTGGGGTGTTTGCTCGTTGCTGAGTCGAAGCTGAGCTGTTAGAGGTGAATAGAAGAGGGTTGAGAGGCGTAGGATTTGTTAGGGGAGCCAACAAAAAGGCCGTCATCACCCAAAGGGGTTCCGCACGGATCCAGCCCTAGGATTGTTAGCTCAGCTCAGCATGCATTCCAGGTCCTAAAGCAGGAAGCAAAGCCTTCCTGGCAGGCCTTTAATGGTTAGTAGCAGGCACGGGTTCTCTAATGTGCAATATGCTAGCAGAAGCAATAAGGGTGCATCCCGCCCTTATATGCACCAGTGCACCCGCCCTGGATCCCGTGCTACTACTGAAGAAACAATGAAAGAGAGAGGAGTGGCAGGATCTATGAACCTCCGCTTCCCATCCAGCGCATTGTGGCGATCTGCTGCTTCCCCGCAGTGGAATAGTATAAAACTGTGTTTTCGATTTGCTGAACACAAGTTACGTTAATGTGGCATGCTTCTTACACCGTCGTCAGCCGCGCACTCCAATCGCAGCAGCTTAACTTTGGCGCAGTATATTCGGATAAAGTAACATTGCGAATGATCTTGCCACTGTGCTGAGACCTAAACTCTTTGACATTCGGCGCATCAGGATGACTGTTAAGATTGAAGACTCGCTTGCTTCTGAGAACCCTACAACTTTGATATAGTGGCTTTCCTAGGAAGACACCACTTAGCCAGGGCGTCAAAAATTTATCCCTGGCCTTTACAGCTCCAAGAAGTAGATGCGCCGCGTTCCGTGCAAGCGCATCCCCTGAGGTTACAGCCTCTTCCAAGCGGACCTAAGCAAATGCGTCAAAAGCGCACGAGTACACAAGGGCAGCGGCACATCAAGAAGTCACGCCAGAGAGACAACTTTAGCACGATGCTTGCTCCTGGGCTGTGGATCAGATGGAAATATGCACGAGTCGTAAGCTCCGCTTAGGGAGTAGGGAGTGGGTGGCCCTGCATCACCTGAAACCACGTTTGATTACCAGCTCCACTCGAGCAGCCACAAAAGGGGAAATACTCTTAGTTTAGCTAACGAATGTCTGTTTCATCTGCGCCAACTGCTGGTTCGCGAGTATGGGCAAATGATCTGTAGACCGAGGAGCTGACCAAGCGCAGTCCAGAGGCGGGGTCACGCACGCAGCTGCTAGCGCCGCGTGCAGCACTTGATTTTTTAATACAGGAAACATGGTCAATTAAGAAGAGTGAACGGCAGATAATAGGACACGCGAGGAAGGGGGGGCATTCCACATATGCTCTGCCAGGCTGCCAGACTGGTCTGTGGTTCCTAGCTAATACGAAAGTATATTCAGTGTCAGCAATTGAATTGTGACGTGATATTTATCGCAAGACACAGATAGAAAGTGACTTTAATTCTATGGGGCCTCAATGAAGGGGGCCCCTTGAGCTCAAGGGCTCACGGCCCCACAGTACACAAGCTCAACGTGTCCTATTGTGGTCCTAGTCAGTAGCAGAGATTCCATAGCTAGTACTCTATTTGGCTTGAATTTCTACTGTAGCATTTAATGCAGTTGTTTCTGTTTGCTTTATTTGGCGAAGAATAGACTGAGAACGACGGCCCGCCTCATTTGCCAGGGCCCCACCATCGTTGGATGGGGCCCGGGGGGCCCTTGGGCGCGGCGGATTCTGCAGCCTTGTAATTAGCGTTTCCCGAAGCTGCGGCTGCTGCATATATCAGCGGTTGCCTCCTCCTTTGCTCAGCCCAGAGGCGGGTCGTAGGATAGCCGGATCCTACGGAGCCCAATTCTCAAATCTCATGAGCAGCTGCGCGTAGATGTGAACTGATACAAGGTGAGCCTGCTGTTTGCACACCCACTAGCTACTTCCAGCATCACTAAGGAAGTGGCTTTCTGCATATCTAAGGGACCTCAAAGCCCAGGGCCTCCACCGCAAGCCGCACACAACGGAGTCTCAGGTAGGGCCTCAAACCACAAGCAGTATCTTCAGGAGAGCTGTTGTAGCCTCCATACCCAAAGAAAGAACACAGTGGTCATCTTGTTCCTCAATGCCATCCTGGGAGGGCTGTTGCCAGGAACTGGCGATGCCCGCAACAGGGGCCCTCTGCTCCTCGGGGGCTCACAAAAAGTCACCTGCAGCAGCTGCAATCATGAGGGATTCCTCTCCTGCTGCTACTGAAGCGGCCGCTTCTAAAGCTCCTTCGAATAGTGCCTCTGTGGAGCTAATGGGGGCTGAAGCATACGCGTTGGTAAGCGAGCAGAAGATCCTCCAGCAACGAGCAGCCAATGAAAGCATGCGATCTCTTCTAGGGGCTTGGCGCGGGGCCAAGGCAGCCATCAGCGTCCCCCTAGTGCCTAATCAGGGACTTTGTGTAAGCTCACTTGCCCCGGAAGGAAAGGGAGGGCCTTCTGGTCCTGCTGCTGAGGCTGCTGCGGCGGCGCTTGATCCTGCGTCCACTGTTCCGACTGATGCAGCACGGAAAGCTGCAGAAGTTCCAGTCCCAGGTGACAGGAAACGTCCTGCGCATCCCCTGCCAGAATTCATGTTGCTGGCGGATCTGCCGGAGTCCTCGCCTTCTCCTCCCCACAGGCCGCTGCAGCCGTGGCAGCTGCAGCAGCACCAGCAGCTGCTGCGCTTGCAGCAGCAAGAGCTTCAACAAAATGATAGGCGAAACAGGTCATGGCAGTCGGAGAGAGGTTCATCGAGAGGCCCGAAGCCACTGCACCATACCAGGCACCACCCTGACTCAGTAGCATCGCCGGGGGCTGCTGCTGTCGCTGCAGCGGGGGCAGCAGCAGTGGCTGCAGGGGCAGATTTCTTCGGACGACTGCATGCAGAGTGCCTCGAAGTGTTACGGATGTTAAGGCCTACCGAAGAAGAGAGCGCAAAAAAGAGGGAGGTGAGGCCAAAGTTAGTTGCAAGTGCTAAGGCAGCGCTTCGCAACAGCAGCGCAGGAACTCCCAAGAGCAGCAATAGGTACTGCTGCTGCGATAGCAGTAACTACAGCAGATGCAATAGCCTCGGTAGCAGCAACAGTTCTTGGCAAGTAGTTTCCTGCAGCGTTGGTAAAGTCGCTCTGTCGACGTCTCGTTTTTCCATGAATTAAAATTGGCTGCTGCTGCTCGGAACCGCTGTCCTTGTGTATCCTTGCTACAGTGGCGCACTTGCTTCGCGTCCTTCTTCCTGTGTTTATCTAAACCCGCATGCATAAACTGTTTCTGTTCATCTGCAGTGGCAAAGGTGCATCGCAGGTGCTCGTTTGTGCTGGTTTCCGCAGGCAGCAGGGCGAGTGCTAGCTGTGTGTTCTCATTTGTTTGGGTCTTGCTCCGTGGAAGTCTTTGGCTCCTCCTTTACGGCGTTAGATCTTCCGGGGAGTGATCTAGATCTGTGTGTATTCGCGGACACAAAGCCCCCTTGCTTAGGCCTCTACAGGTGCAGCCAGTGCCTCTGCTGCAGCGAAAGCCCCAACAACAGTAGTTCTGGCAATGGCGGTGGCAGCAGCAACAGCAGTTCTAGCAAGAGCGACTGCAGGCCCGGCAACCGGAACGAGGCTCCAGTGACCCGTACAGCTGACACCTGTGGCCGTGAGGCAGCAAGCTCAACCAGGTGCTGCTGCTTTCGTCACGGTGTATCTCCTTCCAGGGGGAGGGGACTTTGCAGCAGCAGCTGTCCCCATGGGGGTGCTGAGGGGTTGCAACAGCTGCTGAGAGCAGCGGCGGAGGATATGGGGGAGGACAGCCACGATCGTGCACGAAAGCTTGACAATATTTGTGTAGGACATTCCACGCATTAACCAGACACTAAATTCAAAAGGTTAAATCTACGCCACCCACGGTGCAACTGAAATCGCACATCTTAAGCATGCCTGCTTTGCCTGTGCCCAAGGCCTCAGCCCTCAGTTTATGAACAAGTCTTAACGCTGCAGGAGAGGCGTGTGCTGTTGCTGATCTCCCTACAAATGTGCTGCTGCCGTTGCTGCGGCATTTTTTCCTGACACAGCTCTTTGTTTGGCTCCTCCGCGAGCTCAACGGCGCCGTAGCGTCGTGTTCTCCTGGAGGAGGTGGCCGCGCGCAGCGGCCAAGACGGGGACCGGCTATCTTTGCAGAGCGCATTGAGCCAATCTTGAAGGCGAGAGTGCCGATATGCAAGTTCAGGGATGCGGCGACCGGCGTGGCGGTAGATGTTAGCTTTGACCAGCCATCGGCACTCCTCACATCTCTTTACGTCCGCTTCAAGGTGCGGCTCTCGCTGGTTTCGAGATAGATTGTGGGGCAGGTGGGGTGTATGGTACTCTACGTTTAGCTGCACAGCTCGACAGCCCAGTCCAAATAGGCTATAAAAACGTCGCTGAACCCGGCCTCGTTTGCAAAACGTACCGTGTGACAGGATCAGTGTTGCTGCAAGAGCACTTGACGATAACACTGCTGCTGTTCATGCATTTGTGCAGGTCAATGAGTTTCCGTTGCTACGCCCCCTGTTGATAATTAACAAGCTGCTATTGCGGCACTTGGACCTCCATGAGCCATTCAAAGGGGGCGTTGGCTCCTACCTACTGTTCGCAATGGTAAAGACACTATCTATCTATCTTAGTTTCAGCTAATCAAGCCTAGGGATATAGCAAAATATAACAATTTCAGTGGAAGCCGTAGCCAAGTTTGAATGATGGATCTGTGGAATAGCCGGCAAGCAAACAAACTGGCGCACAGTTGGATATGCGCTTTCTGGGATGCTATGGCTACCAAAGTTTGCCTTTCGCTGCCACTCCCGCTTTAAAATTACGTCTTCATGGAGCACCTGCTCTACTTGCTGTCCTCGTTGACACTGCCAAAATGTTTTCAGTGTCTGCACTTCTTGCAAAACAACCCCCGGCTTCGGGATGCCAAGCAACAACGCCATTTGAATCTTGGTCATCTTCTGTTGGAGTTTCTCCACTACTACGGCTGCCAGTTCAATTATGCACACAACACCATCAGGTATTTATTTTCTTCCCTTTTGTATTGCGTCATTTCATCAAAGAAATGTGTTTCAGCCTAGTGAGCACTCGTGTTTACCGCTTATTGCGTTTCAAAGGCCTGGTTAGCATCTCCACAACAGAAATTCCCCTGTTCATCTTCGCGAATGCAGCGTACGAGACAACGGCAGCTTGTGGCCCAAACGAGGTGCCGCCAGGGGAGCGCAGATGCTGAGGCTAAGTGCGGAGAGTCCCTTGGTATGTTTAATTGTCTGCTGTTATACTGTAACAGCCGTACCTCCTTTGTTCGTGCATCGTGCGGCTGGCTTGTGACTGCGATGTGCGAGGCTCGGGCCCTTCTGGTCACACAAACAGAGGCGTGGCTCGAGTTGAAAAAGAGAGGCAATGAGCTGCTGCTTGATTTAATGGATGTGTTTTCTGCTGCCTGCCTTTTTATAGGACCGGAACCGTGATATTGGATCAACAGCATATAAGATAGCGGCCGTCCGCGCTGTATGGAGAAGGGCTTACCTGGTGAGGCCCAGGAAGTAGGGGAACTGGTGTTTTGTGTCTTCTCTTAGACAACTTGACCTTCCACATTTGCATTGTTCCGTAAGTTATTACATGTTTATCGCCGCGGATCGTTCTGCAGCCCCTGTTCACCACACTCAAACCCTGCTGTCCTGCTTTGTTGGTGGGGTGAGCAGCGGCTTGCCTACCGGCTGGCTTCAGAGGTCCGGCGCGGAGCTCCAGAGAAAGATGATCCAGGCAGCGCCTGCGTTGACGCTTCGCCTATGTCAAGGCCTCTGCTATGCTGCCTTTTCGGCGATTCATGGCCAAAAGAGCTCTCAACAAAGTCCCGCCTTAGCAACAACGGCCAGGAAGCGATTAGGGGGCTTGCGACCCAAAGGCCGGGCATTTGGGTGACGAAAGCCGTCCAGAAAGAAACCGAAGGGGCAGTTCAGCGTATTTTGGCCTCTTCTAAGAGCCTGATGAAGGCTTTACACAAACGGGTGAATGTGAAACGATCAAACAGAACCTTCATTGACGCAAACGATGATGTCTTCACGTGCGACAACGACGACGACAATGACAAATACAGCGTAAGCCCAGATAACGATTCGGCTGAGGAATATCTAAAATTTCCGTGGATGCGACAGCAGCTACAGCAGCGGCCTCAAAAGCACCCGCGACGTTTCAGCGCTATTGAGCAAGACAACACCACTTCCCCCAGTAGCAGCCCCCGTCTAGTCCTCATGCATGCCACCGCTACAACTGCTGCACGGCGCAGCCCGTCTGCAGCGGTTGTCAAGTTAAACAGGATAGCTACACCAGGAATAAGCGCATCAAATGAGGCTTTCGACAAGCCCGAGCTCATCAGTGTTGACGGGAGCAGTGGCAGCGACTCAAGCGTGGTTGAAATGCCCTTGCAGTACCCAGGAAGGGATCCGAAGAGGCCAAAGCGAAAGAAGCGCAAACAACGCCAGGCAGAAGAAAAGAAGCGACGAAGAGTTGCGAACATGCACACCATCAAGAAGTGACATCATCTCACAAGCGGACCATAACGGGCCAAGTGGTTTGCCAACTTTGCTCGCTATGAATATTGGGAGGTGTTGCTACTGCTGGTGCTGTTGGATCTTGCTAGGGCTACAAAACTGCTCACTGCGTCTCATCGTGAGAACAGGCTCTTCTAATGATAGCTCTGTTTACTCTAAAGACATTGCATAGGGATCAACATGTACTGAATTGAGCAATTGAACTTAACTGCTGCAGTTAGTAAGACATCTCCGTGGGGTTCCACGGCGACATAACAATAGGGGACACGCAAATATCTACGCTGGAGGAAGCCGCCTGTCGTGAAGTGCAGCAGAGAAATTAGTGAGCAGTTTTGACCAGAACATAGGGCATTCCAAGCTTCTCATTTTGAGCATGAAGAGACGCTAGTGTCGAAGGTTGTGTGCAGGGATTCAAACACATCCTCCGATAACGAACTTAATCATTGAAGGGATGGTTCATGGCTTATCTGTCACGCGCATGGCCAGGCGGAATTCCTGCTGGAAATCTCGGATTGTTAAGCTGGTGAATACGTTATGTCAACAAATGTGGCTTAAAGACAAGCGTCGAGCTTGTAATATTGGTGAAGAAGCGTCGCTATAGAGCCATCAAATGGTCTCCTGTCATCTTGACGTCTTGCCGACGTCTCATATTGATACAAACTAGCGTGAGATATCACAAGAACGCGACTGTCTCCGGCATGAAGAAGGTCAGCACCTGTTCGTTTTCCGCACAGCGTATTCGAGTTGTTTAATAGTCGTGCCTCTAGTTTGCGCCTGCGGAAGCACTAATCTTTCGAGCGCGAAAGCTTTGTGGTGGCCGCTCCCTCTCAGTTGGGGCGCCTCTTTGTCAAGCTTCTTCACTCAAAATGGTTGTATAAAGAACGAAAGTGCATATATGGTTCTCGAAGTGATCAGCAGGCCGACTTTTCTAAACGAACCTCAACCCTAGTCTCCTTGCAGTGAAATGTGGCGGGCCGAAGCCGCGAGCTGTGGTGAAGGCCGGAGTTGCACATTTTACTCGAGAGAAATTGGTAAAATATGCTTAAACATTATTTGCGCAAGAAGTAATGCGAGTTACCTAGCAAAAAAATGCTAAAGAAACGCTCCTCGTCGAACTCTTCTCTGCAAGTGCCCTTGTGCCACGTTGCCGTGTGATGTGTGACATTAATAGGGCGATTAATCACCACATTCCCGAGCCCTCAGCATTCTTACACACGTAGTTGTATGTCTTATTAAGTGAATAGTCATATCTCCCCCGGGGTTTCGCGGCGTATACAAGAGCTTCGCTAAAACACGTCCTCTACTGGCACAGAACTTCCTGTACACATCCCCAGTGAAAATATCCGCTTGATCATTTCTTGTGGTGTTTGCTGTTCTGTTTAGATCAAAATTCATTGGAATCCGAGGAGCGGGGATATTTCGTTTGGCCCAGAAAGGACCGCATCAGTGCCAGTTGCGGCTCCTGGTTGCGACGGTCCTGCGCGACGCGCCCATATTCTATTGAAACGAGTTGGGGGATTGGGGTCTTCGTCGGGGGAAGTTTGATTTTTTAAAGAAATTAATGCCCTAGACTGCACTAGAGTAGATGTATAAGCAGGATTTGAAGGACCCTTAATGGGCACTTAGTTTTCTCCATTCCGTGTGGGGTTTCCCTTGCAGGTCACCTTTCCACCAAACCTGCAAAAGCAACCTCGGCACTTTTCATAGGAGAACCCCCGATTCTGCCTTTTCAAATTTTAATCATCTATTCCATAAATATTTAAAGTAACTCATTGGTAGCTATTTCCCTCTGTCGGCTACCTGCTCTGGTGCGGAGAGCAGGCACAGTGGACCCAAAACAAGCCGACCTTCCCAGAAAGTCTACCAAAGTACGCTCTATTGGCATCCTGCGTACCCCTGTTTTTATCCGAAGCCACTACTTTAGGAGGAAGGAGAAGAGTTGAGGTGGTTACAAGGAGGTTGCCTGTAGGGTCACCTAATGCCGTTGGCGGTGGTGACCAACGGGCGCACCCCTCATGGGGAACACAACAGACGGCAGCAGAACCATTCACTGTAACAGCGCCAGCGTCAGCAGCTTTAGCTGAGCTGGAGTAGTAGCAGACACCCAGGAACAATTTTCCTGGGGGGACGCTAGCACAGTAGCTCTTAGCAGCAGGGCATCTTCGAGTTTCTGCCATCTTCGTCACCGCAAAAACGCCAGGTCGTCATGAATTTCGGTGTTCCTTTGACTAGGGGGTAGCACTAGGATCTGGATATCCCAACACCTTGCTGTACCAGCCTACTGCTCGGGAAAGGTATCCGAGGTCTTCAAACAAAGGTGGTAACTCGTTTTTGCCACCTAGGGTTGGCTCCTAGCGTTTAAGCTTACCATAGGCATTTATGGTTAGGGCAAGCATTTTTAAAAGCTCTCTCGTTTAACCGAAATATTTTCCTTGCTTGTTTCACTGAAGATGACAGTGCGGGCACGCGTGTGGAGGGGGCTGTTAGCATTTTGGCACTTTTGCGGGGAGTTGCTGAGCCAGAAGCATGGGGTGGTTGAGTCTATTGGAGATGGCTTTGCCTGGTGGGCAGGAATCTGTTTCCGTCACCCGCTGAAAGTTATCTGCGGGTCTCTTCTCGCATGCACCATTCTGTCGACAGGGCTTCTTCCGCCCACCCCTATTTGGGTTGACGGAGCAGAGCGTCTCTACACGCTGCCCTTCTCTCGTGCTCGAGACGATGGGATTCTTCATGAGAATCTGTTTGGAGACGTCCATGGCAGGAAAAGCGTCGTTATTCTTACCCATCGCGTCAAAGGAACAAATATCCTGACATGGGAAAACTTGGAGGAGGTGAGACGCATCGACGCCATAATTCAGGGAAAGGATACGGACCCAGAAATGGGGCGCAAGTTGGTCATCCCGCGCTCGCCAGATGTCATTTCAAATGTGAGCAAAAATAGTCCTGAACATGGGGGACCGGCAGCCCCCGGCCAACATAGAGTGACGGACGAGTCAGCCTTTCTTACCTTTGAGGATGTGTGCCTCCGGAACGCGTTGGGCGGCTGCTCGGCTGAATCGATCCTATCGTTTGGCTTATCAGACTATAAGGCAGCTGGTCTTGTAACGGGGGAGCCAGAAGTGTGGCTGTTTGGCGGCACCGCTTTCAACGTACAGCAAGTGGCGTTCATCCCAGAGTATTACTTGGGAGGCTTCAAAAAGGAAGCATGTGAAAGACGAATGCCTCGAGCCGTTGCAGAGAGGCTCCTTCCTCCTTCGGCTGTTAGGGAGCTTCCCACTCCTGAAGACGCGTTTGTGCTGGGTTCGATTGAATGCATCACCTCTGCTAGCGCTTTCATGCTGCACTATGACGCCGACGGGCGGCCCATGCATGAAGAACGGAATGCGACATGGGAGCGGCTTCTCATTCAAGTTCTCAAGGCAAACCAGACCTTGGGAAATCTTCGAGCTTACTTTCAGGCTTTCCGATCTCGAGACGATGAACTCAAAGCTTCTACCGCAGAATCAAAGGACGTGGTCTACGTTGTGTTTACATTTTTCCTGCTCGCCAGCTATTCCACGGCCCTCAATTTCTCATGTGATCTATATCGCTCCAAGCTGTTCAGTTCACTTATGGGGTTCTTTGCAGCGTTTATGGGACTTGGAGCAGGGATGGGCATTGTGTCTTACATGAAAGTGGCGATGGTACCAACAGTTCTCATCTGTCCTTTCCTGGTGTTGGGAATAGGTGTGGACGACGTGTTTGTGTTGTTAAATGCATATTGCATGGGCTACACTACCCACGATCCGGAACAGAGGTGCATTGACACGCTCAAGACGTCGGGTCTGGGTATCACTATCACTACCCTGACCAACCTGATTTCCTTCGGAGTTGGCTCATTCAGCACATATCTCTCAATCCGGAACTTCTGTGTGTACAGCGCAATGGCTCTCTTTCTTGGTTACGTGTTTGTGTTAACATTTTTTTTCCCTGTTCTCTGTCTTGACGCAAAGAGAGAGTTTTATTCACGCATATCCCCTTTCTGCCTGCCAACGACGTCGCAGCTTCACAGAAAGCTGGAAGACGAAATAAAGCATATGGGGCATGCTGAACTCCAAGTCCACAATGTGCTGAAATCGGTTTCTCAGGAAGAAATTGTTGCGTACAGAGTGAAAGTCTTTTTCGAAGAACAGGAATTGAGGAGGAAGATGAGGCAAGAGGAACGCGAGCACCGGAAGCTCGAGAGACAGGACATTGAGCAACCCAACACAAAGCATTCTTTTCCAGCTCGTGTTGCAGCTTCGGTACAGAGGATCTTAAAATACACGTAAGGGTACCGCAGCTTTAGCTTTTGAGCATGTCCTACAAGATATTTATTACTATTGCTTCAAAGGTAACCTGAGATGATGTTACTTCAAGACCATTTGATTTGCAGGATTTCCCAACACCTAAACGTGCATCAAAATGGAGAAGAGGTGGTCTTGAAAACGACTGTGCGTGGTCTGAATCCACAGCTCGCGAGGCACGCGCTGTACGATGAGCCTAGGGGCTCTGTCGGTCGCAGGTGGCGGACATTCTTTTTGTGCTACTACGGGCCTTTCTTGATGAGGAAGCCTGTGAAGGTTAGGGCCCTCCAAATCTGCAGCACAAGGAAAGTGAATGGGTTCTCTTGCTGCCACTCTAAGTGCTGCACTCATTTTGGAGCTACTAAAGGCGTTGTTTAATGATATTGAAGCTTACTGCTTGAATCTACTCATCTGTTGCTTTTTGCACAGATTGCAGTTTTGGTGATATTCTTGACCATTGCAGCCGTTAGCATTTTCGGTTTTTCCAAGCTAGAGCTGGGCCTTGAAATCTCCGAGTTAGCTCCTGTGACGTCGTATATGAGGCGTTTCGACGAAATATACGCGGAGTACTTCAATAAATTCGATCAGCCAACAGACATATTTTTCCTTCCGAGTTCTGCGGCCAACAGTGAACAGAAGCAGCAAAATGGGAGGGCAAATGACACTGACCTTCTTAATCCCGATGAGTTTCTTGGAAAGGGCTACTCCTCAGAAGCCCACGAGCTGAAGCAGCAACAGCAGCCACAAACTCCACAGTGGTGGATGCCTGAAGTGCAGGCAGCATTGCGTCTAGCACATCACAGAATAGCTTCAAGGCCTTCAACTTCAAGACTTATCAACCCACTACTGTCCATGCTCGATGATCCTGAGATAGGACCGAAGCTTCGACAAGGAGACAAACAGGCACGCTTTATTCCACACAACACTCAGACAAAATACAACTTAAGAAAAACTTTGTAAACAAAATCTGCTTCATGTGAATTCAGGAGATCTTAATGCTCGCACGTCCCGTTCGACTGAATCTATCTCACTTACGACATTCTAAACTCGAATTCCTTTCGCTTGACATGCTTGCAGATATTCCTAGATACATTATATTACCAGCTGATGCAGGCAGGATCTCCCTATCGTCAGTTTGCTCTTGACTTTGTCTGGAGTGGGTCCGAGCTTAAGACATATCGAATGCGTTTACTACCAAAGTACATGGCAAGATCAGAGCAGCGGGCGTTCTGGATGCAGCAGCTTCGACAAGACTGCGATGCTATGGCAAGCCCCGACGTCCTTCTAGACAGCATGTTGAAGGAGACGGAGATGCAAGAACTATCAAATGACCCTGAAGAGCTCCACGAACAGCTGAAGCTGCAGAGAGACCTCGAGAAGCTGAGAAATGCGCCAGTTGCGCCCCTCAATATCGCTTCTTACACCTACATGATGGTATTCTACGAGAGCGATCTGGGTATTCTTAGTTCCGTCCTCATCAACATGCTGTCTGCAGGAGTGGCGATGTTGTTAGTGAGCCTGACAATTCTTATATAGAACACCTGGATGGCGACCTCCACCGGGACGCCTGAGGCAACTGCTATGTTCCATTGTGCCCTATGTGCTTCGCTACCACGCCGGTGCTGAACTCCTAGGACTGGTGCGTGTCATAGGCGGAGCTAGGATCTGTACGGGCTTTGGTAGGCAACAAATCTGGTGCCTGCTTGGTGTTTTGGCTCTCAGGTGGCATTTATTCTGATTCCAGAGCTTAGCGCAGGTCTATTGGTGATTTCGATGATTTGCCTGATTGACTTGGCACTATTCGGCTTCATGTATTTCTGGCATGTAAGCGCTGGTTACCGAAGAATCTCTGATAAAGCTAGCAGCACGATCAGTGGCAACACCTACCAAAAGCTGAAGAGAATACAGCTTAACACGCACATGTGCAAACAGAGGCTTGTAGAACCGATAAGACCCGTGTTCACCCTTTTCCGCAGGTGAAGTTGCACATGGTGTCAACGATTGCTTTGGTCATTTCGATTGGATTCGCTGTTGACTACTCTGCCCACATGTGCCACTGTTTCACTCACTGCTTGGGAAAGACTCGCGACGAGAGGCAAGTGACCACCTTGAACTGTCCAGTGGCACCACCATGATAGCACTTATCGCCACTTTGAGTCAAAATAATCAGCTTGGGCATTATGAACGTAGCTTTGCCACCTAGATTAAATGCATGGACAGACGAGCAACCTTGCTGTATGCCGGTTGTGATGCGGGTACAAAGTGCTCAGAAAATTGGCGCCACGAAAGCCATGATTCACACTTGCGATGATGTTTTTAGGGCGATAGAGGCTCTGGTACTGATGGGAAACCCCCTTTTCCATGGAGCGTCGTCCACGTTGCTGGGTATCTTGCTGCTGGGATTCAGCGAATCATTTGTCTTCACTGTATTCTTCCGCATGATGGTCATGGTGAGCCAGTCATAAGTCCCATACACCACAGAAACGCAGTGCATCTACAACCGTGCACTGTTTTTATTCTCATCAAATATATACATTGTCACCTTTCTGAAGGCAACTGGTAGAGGCTGAGAAGAATACGGGGCTGCAACTATCCAGCTGTACGGGATTGCAGCTGTCTAGTGTGTTGTTTGTAACTGCTCTGTAAGCTGGACGTTGTTTTGACGTGTCGCAGGATTTCTCTATAGAAAAATTCTTCGTTTCGTGCATCCGGTCTTGTCTGTTAATGTTTATAGGTGGTTTTGTTCGGTGCCGCTCACGGCATGATATTATTGCCCGTGATTCTATCTTGGTTAGGTCCCATGACTGGGGGCCATGTGGAACCTCAAGTGGGAGATGTGTGCAGCGAACTGGAAGAAGATGCAGATAGCCAATCGATGCGACACGATACAGGTACAGCAACTGCCGCAGGTCCGGCGGAAGAAGGGAATATTCACGACGCCACGAGGGTGTCCGTACCACCTCCAAGTCTTTCACTCAAGCCAACCAGCTCCAAGCTAGGAGCTAAGGGTCCCTCATTAAGTAATGCTGCAAGCAGCAACAACATAAGCGGCCCTCTCAGCTCACTCCTGACAATTCCGTCCCATCGAACCGGTTACAGCGGCACCGTAGCGAGAAATCGAGAGAACCCCAACATCAGCGGCAGCCCCATGAGACGCTCAAAGTCAGCTGCAGCCTCATCGAGAACTGCACTTGGGGACACCCAGCTGCAGGGGCAAGATTTATTCCGACATGGCTCAATACTTACACGAAACGAGGTGGCTTCAGCCAGTAGAAGCCGCGAGAGTAAGCAGAGAGCCCACAGCACAAACGAGGGCCGCTCACGGTCCCACTTCCCATCACCCCCGGAAGAACACAGGAGGGCCCGCCGGCCTAGTTGCACTACAGGCTCCCGAATAGGCGACTCTTTTATCCCAGCTGCTACCACAAGCCAGGGCCAGCAGCAATTGCCGCCAACAGCAAAGAAGGGTCAAAGTGTACACCCGAGGCATAGAAGCCAGCTAAGCAGGCAACTATTACCACCTGTCAAACACAGGACCACTAGCACTGGTAGCGAGAGGCGCTCATCGCAAGATATCTGCCGGACAGGCAGCGCCAGCGGCCCCACCAAGAATACGGTGAGAAGCCACACACATCAGTAGCAATAGCCCAAAGGCCCATAGAAAGCCACATCACCGCGAGGCACAACTCACGATGTGTTCGTGAGCTTTTGATTGGGCCCTTCAATCGTTTTTTTTCGACAAGGAGACGCGAATAGAACAGCGCCTGCACAAAATTGTAGCCTTGTACTCGATACTCAACTGCTCAGCTAGTTGCATGCTCTTAGTTGATTGAAAACGATTCAACAGCAACAAGAGGGTAGGTCTAACGAGAGCTCTTCATTCTTGTCGTGTGCGCTACGTATGATCGAAAGCGGCATCAGTACGGCCTTCCACTTGGAAGTTAGCAAGGCTGTCGGAAGCTAGACTACAAGGGCCCCCCAAGAATGCATTTTTAGATAAACTTTTAGATAGGCAGGCATCAATGAAGCAGTTACAGTAGCTGCACAGGCTTTTTAGACGGTGTGGCTTTTACTTATTCGCAAATTCTGGAAATTTTCAATATTGAAACACAGCGCTTCGCAGCGCGCCATTGCACCTTCATAGCGCCGGCCACAGTACATTTCGTCTGTAGCTTGCATGTAATGCCATAGCAGCATGGTACTGAAATTGCTTTTGCTTTGAAATCCCAGAGTTTTTCCTTGATCTGCAATGACTTCGAAGGGCATTTCAAAGGGACGACGCAAAGGCGCTCATCACAATTGGTGCGCAAACCACACTGTTTATCATGGGAGCAAACAGCTGCATGGATCTCAACAGTACAAGTCCCAACCAGCCCTATTGGGTAGCAAAGTTTGCAGAAGCCAGGTGGCAATTAAGCAGCTGGAGTGCTACTTTCACTCGCAGTTTCATCGTCCACCTCAGCTGCATCAGGTTTTAGCGCTTCATGTAAAATCAAAGGCAAATCGCGCAGCTCCCTTTGCATTAATGTGCCACAGTATCCCTCCCAAAAGCATCTCGAATTTTCCCCGTCACCCATTTGCACGGCTGAGCAAGTGGCTTCGCACCGGACAGCAGGCGAATCATCGCTTGACAAAGAGTATGGCTGCCCGACCTGCTGCTGCTCTTGTGTCTCCACAGTTATCCCCACGACTTGCTGCTGATCTTTCAGAGGAACAACGATTGCTGCTTCAAGAAGTCGTAGGAATTCCTGAACTTGCCGCTCGGATGAAAGCAAGGCAGCAATGGGGGGCTGCACCTATAGGCATCAAAGCAAGAAGGAAAAGATTTTCATAACCATTTGGCCATACCGTGCATATTAATTCGTGTAGATTGACAACCTTACCTTCAACTGAACTATGCGCAAGAAGAGTCGCTGAACCTCAATGTGAGTTAATTTCCAGCTGGCCACTTCGCTCCATGAAAGCAGTCCCTTGCGCATTTGTCTCTCCAGAACATGCTGCTTTCGCGCGAGCACCAGCAATTGCTGTCTCTGGTCACATCGAATTTTTTCACGTTTGCGCACAGTAACATCACTTAGGAGAGCCGGGTTGCAATCCTCAACCTCCTCTTCCTGTTTATTTAGCTCGTCTTGCCTGTGCCCCTGCAGATTTTCGTTTGTACATTTATTAAAGCTGCCGCTAGCGCATTCGGATGCTGGAAGGACCTCCAGTAAAAGCGCTACCACCCCAAGAGTTGGTAAAGCAAAAGCCTTGAGTGGCATCGTCCCGAGTATGAGTGCAGCTTCTACACAGACAAGGTAGCAGATATATTGGAAACACCATCGTAAGCAAGCCTTATGTAAAGCATGGGGCTGTGCCAGAAATTCAGCTTTTTTTTCACGAAAACATCCGTTTCTTGGCAAGTAGGCATGGTATTTACAAATGATGCACGTGCGGACGGGCGGTGCCCGCATGCACATTCAATCGTCTGCCTTCAAGATGGCTCCGAATTTAAGCTAATTTCGCAAATCTGGTGACTATATCTTCACCTTCAGGGGACGTAGGCCATTCAGGAACCTTGCTGGGTCTCTGCGTCACCCGCACCACAACCGTACCGATCTTCAATTCAAAAATGACCACCTTGCAACTGCAAAGCAGTGATACATCAAAAATCCAAATTAGTGCAGTGCCTACGCATCGAGAATGCCTTCCCCGATTAACGGATGTTATATGGTGCAAACTTGATCCACCAGAGCTGCTCCTTCTGTTTCTTGTTCCGCCTCCACCAGCAACAGCGTTTGTGGGTGAGCCTATAAGAACAAATAGAGAACTCAGGGGGAAGCAAGCAGACGGATTTTCGAAAACACACAATTATGTTCTTGCTCAACTCCGGTCAATTCATTAAATTAGGTTCGACTCTTGTGTGCAGCTGATAAAATGACAAAACAAACCCAAGTTGTCTCTCCCACGGGAGGCACCTTGGAGATGCTTTCGGTCGAACCACAGCGTCTCTTTTGATCCTTTCACAAGATCACAAAATGACTCTGTGACTCTACTAAGTCAAATTATGCCGCATGCATTACAGGATTTATCTCGATATGCTCTTAAGCTTCCACGACCAAACGCATCCAAGCAGTTGCCTGACACGTACGTTCCCCACTTGCTTTGCTTGCTAGATGGCGCCCATCACTGGGCAACAGAAGACCTGCTGCCTGTGCCGCCCACCCAAATGTGAAAACGACTACCTTTTATAATGGAGCGCCTTAGTGCCCTCTCATATTTTCAGCAATTCATTTATGGTGAATAAGGGGCTCTTTCGAGTTAGCAGCGCCAGTCAATTATTTTGCGCGTCACTTCTGGTGTGTGTCCTGGCAAACAGAAACACTTCAAGGGTTTAATGCCTTCGGGTTTAATCCCTGTGCTTCAACAACGTCACAGGTATGAGCTGCCGTGCAAGCTACCGCTGAATTACATCGAATAGCCGAAGGAGAGTTCGAACGTTGCATACTGCAGCGCCGGGAATCTCCGCCGAATTCGCATCTTCCAAGCTAGCTTAAGCGCAAAGCAAACTCACATGAAGCCGGCTTTGACCAGTGTTGTCCATCGAGCAAAGGGATGGAGTGCGAGGGGCAGATGCAATGGTGTACAAATACCACAACGGAGCTTTTGCATTTACTTGAATCTACTCCTTTCCTGGTATTTGAAAACAAAGCCCCGTGCAGAGGATCATCCAGAATGCAGCAGCCTTCTGCGACAGCCATTTGGCTGAATAATTCTCCGTGACGGCCTGCAAGCGCTGCAATTGTATCTTCATCTCTTGTGCGTGTTAAATCATCTGCAGGTTTCGCAGTTCGGTTCTCTGGCATATTAGATTCTTTTGTTATCTTCTCATTTGAAGCTTGCCCTTTGTCGAGGGGAGCGAGGGTTGCATCTGTTGAGAATTCGGGGATCATCGACTGTTTCGAATTGTTTCCTCTTGCAGGAGAGGAGAAGGGCTGCTGTGAAGACGAAACTTTTCTTCGCAGTAGCCCGCGAGACTGCGCGGCCTGTCTCAGGTGCTGCCTTTCACTGGACATGCTACTCAAAGAACAGCTTGCCTCTTCCACCCGAGCACCGCTTCCTGTTAATGGCTGCTCTTGCAGCTCGTCTGAAGTACCCGTTTTTTCGCGTGACTCGCTTTTGCGCTGCTGTATCTGCTTCTCAAGGGCATCACTAAAAATGCGGAGCTTTCGGCAGAGCTCAATCCAAGCAAAGCTCAAACAATTAGGATCGTCTGGATTGGGGCATTCACGAAATCGTGCATGAGGTGTTGTAGTGCGTAACACTTCTCGACGCTTGTGTCTTTTTCTCTGGCCGCGCAGACGATTTTGTAGCAGTAAAACAAGAGCTCTTAGAAAAGCCGGAAAGAGAACTGGCCTTCGATGAAGAGGAAGAGCGTCTTCAGCGATAGTTTCGTAGGCGCGCGGCTTTCTTGCTGCACTGTAGCTGGTAATGTGTCCCTGGCGTGGAAGCGTGCTGATTCGTGAGCACGAACTTGTGCCGCATGCATCTTGTGGCTGAGTCGAGTTCTGCTGAGCAGTTGTGACAGCATGCTGCAGTGAATTTGTGATTCCCGTGATCTGAATATCAGAGCTACGTGAGCTGCGCCTTCGCTCTGCTTCTATTACGGTCAAAGTGGTAGGGGCTCTGCCAATAAGGCGCCGTGCCCGCTGGAATGTCTCATCACTTCCTGAACTAAGCAGCAACTGCAAGGAAGACAAGGAATAAGGAATACAGCCACAAATGCACTGTCCAAAACAAGATAATATCTATTGGGCTCAGGTGGCAGAGCAATGTGCAACCATGGGGAATTTGGTAGTTATGTGCTTCACAGGCAATTATACCTTAGCTGTATCATAAAGAGAGCAGGAACGGCTTAAAAGGTCAGCATCAAATGCAAGACACCTGAGGCGCAGCAGTCACAAGGGGAGAAGTGTCAGATTCGTGCATACAGAAGGCTGTGTGGTTTACTTAGTCTGAAGGTGGATAGAAACAGCGCTGTACAAACTAGTATCAGAACAGAATGCCAGGCTGCCTTCCAAATTGATAGTTGTCGCATCTGAAATACTCATCCAATTCGGCTCCGCTCGTACCAAAACTGCGCACAAGAAAGGATATAAGGGTCATTATGAGGCATTGGCGCCGAGCGGCGATAAGCCCCGTAAACCCGTCGGAGGACGCATACATTTCTGCAAGCAAGAGTCCAGCAGGAAGTCGAAGGTGCGAAGGTTCACGGATGAAAGAAGAGTCCAGCGGCTGCGTACATTAACTTGTGCACAGCTCTTATGAAACGACGAGCCAAGGAGAAGCCGTACAACATATTAGTGCAAAGACTAGAAACACTCACAAAAGGTTCTCACCTGAGCATTGTCTGGTAGACGCTTCGAATTGTTTTAGCAGCTAGGCGCTCGCAAGCAGAGGCTTGTAGCCAAATATCAGGTCCACTGCACGCCTGAAGATGCCTGTAAGTTTCTATTTGCTCCGCAGTAGAAAGGTCAACAAACGCTCGCACGCCGTCATCAAGAGTAGTAGGCGGATCTTCAGCCATCCGGTCATAGACAAATAGGCCTAAAAAGTGAAAATGGAGCGTAGTAAATGCCCCAGCGTCAGATGACCACTCAATTTGGGGGCTGAGAGGAAGGCCGTTTGAGGCTTTTCAGGGTGTAGCTCAGGGTGTATTTTAGTCGTTCCGCTACTTTTACCCTCATACAGCACTCCAGTCTCAGACTTGAACTTCCCTATTCCATGTTTTTGATCTGCTACCCATGAACCCTCATATCTAGCCCCGTTAGAGTAGCTAAATGCCCCAACTCCTTCTCTTCGGCCGTTCTATTCACACAACGCAAACAAAAGGATTTTGGTTGCCTTCAAAAGGGTGCTCTTGTCTTGAAGCAAGCGGGAGGCACAGGCAGGCAACGGAAGATGGGATGACCACGATGTCGCTATGGAAGAGCAAGCTTTGTACAGTTGCTGCGTAGATCAGTTGGGCTCAGTACTTGCGGAAGTGTAAGGCTACTTGGAATTGTCCTTCGTAATGGTTTTGCTGGAGATTGCGCCCGACACTCCCTGCGGCGAGGAGCATTTACTCGACATCAGAATGTCTCAGTGGTCAAATGCGAACTAAACTTATACATGTCGGCCTGCCAACAGCTATTCAGACTCAAAATGGGAGGGAACATGATAAGCATTTACATGAGCCTCCGCCTTCTGCGTCAGGTGCTTCAATCCAAGTTTGGCGGCCCCACCCGGAAACAGTGCCCTTGCTCCACTCTCCTGCATGTTTCGCATAGCGCATAATAAACAAACGAGAAAGTTGGCCCTAACGAAACGATTGCCAGTGCTCAATACTGTGCACGTCCTGCGATTGTCTATTCGCGTTAAGCCCTGTAAGTCGCGTGTGCATGTTACATCATATGCTGCCCAAGCAATTCTATGCAGTGGCGGGTACTGGTTGGGAAGCCTATGGATCATGCTGCTTTGCTCAAATTTCGAAGAAGAACCAGCGCCAACGTGTTAAGTGTTGCGTGGCCCATACCACAGTACTGAACTGCGGATTTCTTCCATGCCATAACCCCATGCCCATCTTGCAGCCCGTCAGCCCACTGTCCCTCGTATCTGCTACCATCAGCATAGATCTGTTCTCCGAAACCGTGGCGGCGGCCAGCTAACCATTCTCCTGTAGGTTGTCGACAGACATTCATAATTACGATGTACTGCTTTCTATGGAGAGTGACCACGCTGCTAGGCCCATCCTAGAGTGCGTCAAAGGTTTTGCAGCGCCTGTGTGGCATGGCGATGCAGAAGCTCTGGCCGCTTGTTGCATGTGGTACAATCGAAGAATAGTATGCGTATCTGTACTTAACGTGTCAGTTTGTCTTTGAATCCATTTTTCCTCTTCTTATTGAGCTGCAGAGTAGCTGGTTTTTCACAAAAGGTAGAAGCCAGCTAGTGTACAATACCCGAGTATTTGCTGCCGTCCGTGCTTGTTAGGACCCCCCAGCCGACGCGCACCCCTTGGCGCCATTCGCCTTCATAAGTGAATCTCCTGCAGAGAAGCTTCAAATGATCCAAACGTCTGGCAGTGCTCTAGGCGCCGCAGTCGCACAAAGCACTCTGTCGATGAATTCTGCGCCGCTAACCAATTATTTTACCAAAGTTTCTGCCCCTCAAAGTCATCTATGCATGTCGTTCGTGCCAATTCTTGTGCCGTACCCATCTGCTGACGTGTAAGTACCAACTCCATTGCGCAAACCTTGAGCAACCTATCGCGTTATGCAAAAGAGAAACGTTCACGAGCCTCTTTTTGCATAAAGGTGTGGCTTGTGTTGTTTTCAGTTAGCTACATACTTCGTATTGTTGTGTTTCTATAACGAGCATACTATTCGCGTGCGGAAAAGCAGTTAGACAAGTCTGCTGTGCTGACACTCAAGAAATGATGGCTGGTCACAAGCTCAGATGAGGCTGAGCAAGCTCCGGGCCTTCATCTTCTCTTTGTATTTTAGAGGTGCTACGAAGTTGTGAAAACTACCTGTCCTTTATACGTGGCTCCACTGGGCCATTCAATTTTCCCATCCCCGCAAAGTCGCATACGGTTGCAAAGCTGGCCGTGATACTTCGTACCATTTTCAATTCGCACAGTAGCTGCTCAAGCAAAGACAGCAATATCATTGGAAATCTGGCGTGAGCGGAGTCCACGCAGTTGATTAATTGTGTCGCACTATCCACTGGAATGACTGGAAGTAAAGAGTGTAGGCATCACATTGAGTGGCTTTCCCTTGCCTGGTCCGACGAAGCTGAGCGTCCCTTGTTGACTAAGAGACAAACTTCCGGAGAATATGAGAGAGCCAAATGGCACTGCTTCTAAGCTAAAAAAGCCAGCGACGGTACAATCTGATGTTGGCGGTATTGGTTCGTGTTCCGTTTCTTGCTGCGGGGTAGTTGGGACAGCATTGCCGGCTTCATCTTTCGGACCTTCAGACTCTCCATCTTCGCTATCGCCTACAGCATATTGAGGCTTCTCAAGGAGAGTTAGTGCTTCGACAAGTTTCTGCACCACTTTAGTATCTTGGGAGCAGAAAGCAGCTTCCAGGAGAGCCGCAGTTGCCTCTCCGATTGCAGCAAAGGATTCTTCCTGAGTTGCAGCCGTCAATGGCTTTCTAAAATCAATAGGTAGATTCGGTACTGCCTCAGCAGAAGTGACAGCACTAGCCGCTACCTGACTGTCAATCTCCATTGGCTCTACTTCTGTCTCGACATTCCAATCAAGTTGGGTGCCGCTACTGGATGGCTCAGCGGAGCTACGTCTATTCTTAAATAAACCTTTTTTCTTAGCCAGGATGACAATGCATAGAGCAACAACCGTGGAACGCGCTACTCGCTGCCCTGTACTGCTAGCTGTGCTGTAGAGATGTCGCACTTGCGCAGCTTAGGTTGATAATCTCATCATGTCAATTTCCGTGCATCAGGAGAGATTTATTATGCAAAAAGTAATTCAATGCAATCCTAGTGCAAACAGTTCGCAAGAAGTGTATCATGGAAAGAAGCATGCTAACCCGGCAAACCCCTATGCACACCCATGCAACAAGCTACCCCAATATAAACCCATCTCCTTTTACCTCCAGACGTCATGAATACAATTAACACCAATGCACGCATGATTTTGAACACACTATACATGCGACTTCTCTTCAGCACAATGAGCAACACTGATGGAATGAGCGTCACACAGGTCATGCGAAGAGCAAGAAATGCCGCCTGTTGATCACTGGCTCCTGGTGAGTGATATACCTTCTATCTCTTTGACCAGTGGACGAGGAGGACTTTGCGGTGTATCTTGTCGTTTGATTGACTATTTCGTTCTTCTCTCTGCGTCAGCACTTCTCCATCCAGTGTGGTCAAATCGGCCACGACCCATTTGCACAGCCGCTTAGAAAATCCAGTGGAACCTTTGGGCTTAATCAGCGGAAAAGCGTTTAATAAACAAACGTGCCGAACTAAACTTGTACGCTGCTCTTCAACAGTGGAACTGCAGCTGCACTCCAGTCTAATGAGCTAGGGATCGTTTGCATACCTCCGCATGCTCGAAGGAGGAACGTACGTACCGCAGCGTTCCTCTGTGTAAAATGTTACTTGTTCTACAGATATCTGCCCGTCCTTCAAGTCTGTGAATCTTCCTTCTAACAACGACGGCGTACTAAAACCAACATCGCCGCCCTAAAACTACAAAATATCCGTATCGCTCAAGTCTATGTTCCATCCCCAGCCTGTTGTCTGGATGACGCGAAAGCCTTGAAAATGCAAGTGCTTTTCGGCGTTACGCACATGCTGTGGTTTGCCCGCTGCTCTACGCTACTCCCTCCCTACCTACACTCCCAATGCCACATCGACAACATCGCCTATTCACTCAGTATCCCCAAAAAAAATGAATCTAAAGCTGCAGGTCTGCTGTGGAGCAACAAGTTATGATGCGCCGCCTTTACTCGAAAGTGAATCCAGAGCACATTCTTGACTCGATAAAGGAGTGACATTCCCTCTAAAAAATATATCACGGTCGTACGTGTCGCTGCCGCCAGAAGAAACAAAAGCCATTCCCCGCACTGTTACCGGCAGGTTAAGTGGCATGAACAGCCTGTGGATGTGTGTCACGAGCCCTTGCCATGTCCACCTCTGCAACCCATGTGCGCGTGAACAGGCCACTAATTGATGTGCGTGCGCTCCTCTTTGTCCAGTGCGCAGCGCGTGCGTAAGCTTTTTAGCTGTGAGCGAACCTTCGCCGCGCATAAGGGCTTCACATACTGGGAGGCGCCCTCAGTTGAACTGCTCCCCCTGTGCCAATCCTGGCCACTGCTATGACACAGACATTGGGCAGTCTGCACGCTGAGTCCCATGCAAATCATTGCAGCATTTTTGATTAAGCTGTTCTTGATTTCCATGTGCGCCTCGGGCCAGCTTCGGTCTGAAACCCATTAAGCCACTAGTCAATATCATCAAACAGGTCCTCTTGGTCCACTTCTAAGGCTTCTGCTACAGTCCTTTCCTCTGGTGCCGGTATCGGCTTGGGCGAAGGAACCACAGGAGGCTGCTCCTTATCTGTTTGCACCTTTTTCGGAGGCGGAGCCATTGCAGCGGGAATATCAATCTGCAAGGGCCGCCCTAGAACCTCCTGGGCTCGGGCATTCAGCAAAGTGTACAGCTGCGTTGTGTGAGCACTGCTGCTGAGCACATCGGGGGAAGAGGGGTTGTACGGTCTGGGAACCTGCGGGGCAGACACTACTTTAAACAACGCCGAGTAGTCTGTGGAGACAAATAACTTATCACTGCTGACCGGAACCATCAGAGATATAACAGGCTTCAAAAGCTTCAAGAAGGTGGTTGCATTCACAACCACAACCGCCTCGCACCGTGCGAACACTCGGTGAACCATTTGCTCAATGGACGATCGCGCCTCCGCAGGTAGCGGGTCCACGACGTTCCTCAGTGACTCCCACATATCCAGCGTTGGTGCTCTCAGTCGTCTCGTAAGCATGCCGAAGTCCAGAACCAACGTGAAAGCACTCGCCTTTGTCTCCTGCGTGGAAACAAAAGCCCACCGAGCAAAAACACAACCCATCCCATCGAGTCCAATATTAATGTACACAGCTGTCCACAATCAGTACATCAAACAGCAATCCGAGATGGCATCTGCAGGTAGATTCGGCGTCACATCAAAAAGCACCGACTAGCACGTCCAGTCTGTGAGTAGTTCTCACCTCCAGCCACGTGTCAATTAAGTACGAGTCGGTCTGTAAAACAAACAACCTGCGGAAATCTCGCAGCCCACTTAGGCTTGGCTTGTAGATAACGGGGCTGCCCGCCTTGGACATTCCATGGACGTAAGTCGGGAACGTAGAATGTTTCGCTTCAACGCGGGCGAGCAAAGCTGACTCAGCCTCACGGTCTGCGGCGCAATTCACGAGGGAAATAAAGACCATTATGCTGTGTTGGCCCCCTATGAGTATAACACGGGAATTCGACAGCAGCAGACATAGAGGCAACACCTGCAGTCCTGCGGAAGTGCTGTTGGGCCTAAGGGTTATGCTATCTGTTTTTTATTTCGTTAATGTAAAACAGGACTCAAAAATTGTGGAACAGTCGACGGGTCACCCCAAAGACTTCGAATATATCTCCCGTCTCAAATCGCAGCAGCGATCAGCACACGCGCCATCAAGGTACTCATGAAAAATCTCCGTACAAATCTGTTCTCCGAAGCTAAAATATAATGGTTCCTTACTTAATGGAGTAGAAATCGACACATCGGCGCCCCATGAGAGAATTAGAAGAGAGAGAAGGACCCAAGTCCATCTCGCGGCTCGAGGGCGTAAGGGGCGTTTGCGGCTCTCCATTTCAAACTACAGTGCAGCGCAATCAAATTAAAAGCAACAGCAAAAAAGGGAAAGAATTGGCCCGACAGACGCACTGTGCCTGTCCGTCTGTCCTCATCCAAGACAGTCCCGCTCGCAACCCGCGGGCGCTGCTGTACATGACCTAAACACTGCAGCTGAATATATGTTCCGTGGTGAGTGAAAACATTAAAGACGGAACTGTACTTTATTCCAGGCTATTTTTGTTTGCATATAAAAGCTCTTAGCTAACGACAGCACAAAGATGCATGCGTAGCCGACACCAGCTGTTCACATCCGCGGGTGATTCGCAACCAGGACTGTGCCCTGCGCGTCGCATGATATATCCAGGCCGTGCTTTTTTACTGGCTGCAATTGACATCAAGGCATTTCGCGTAAGCTTCACCTGGGCAGTTGCTTAGGGTGCCCTGTTTCCCATCTTTCTGCCACTAGGCATTCTGTGTCTTTGCTAGCCCACAGTTATTGTACGGTGCTGATGATCCTGTTACGGCATGTAGCTGCAGCTTGGGCTCAACGGTGCCACATCGTGGGAAGTACATTATGCCACTTAGTCGCGTTCCCGCAATCCGTGCGCCTTCCATGTTGCCCCTGGTCCCCTCACGCGACGTCAGCGGTAGGGAGGCGTTGCAGACGCCAGCCGCAGTTTTCCTGGGACTGTGTGACTCATACGTCGCAGTTAGGTCATTCTTAATGCCTGCTTCTGTGTGCCTGTGGTCTCGTTCACGTCGGTGCTGTGCAGGGTCAGGGCGCGTGCTTTTCCACAGCCAAGAGCAGCATTGCTTTCTGCAGACCTTTACTTTTTAAAATGGTGCGCTGAAGCACTTAAGCTCGTTCAATATTCGCTTTAGCTAGATAGATCAAATTTCTCTCGCACTGCGTCAGGTACAGAACATCCTTAGACCATCTGGTATTTCTCCTTGAAACATAATTGCATCTGCGCCGCAAACGTTTCCGGCTGTTTTGTTTTTGCAGGCCCGCGCTGAAGTTATTCCTGTCCCGACACTTTCGGACAACTACGCATACCTCCTGATAGACAAGTAAGGCAACGTGTAGCTTCTTTCCATGGCCCCGGACGTAAGCAGTAGACTTTCCCACGCCATGCGTTTTTGGGAGAGGAAGAATGTGAGTAGTCTTTGGAATTTTTGGTGACTCAGAAAGACGAAAACGGCGGCCTGCGTGGACCCAGCCGAGCCAGAGAAGGTGAGCTAACTCTCATTCCCATGTCGTTTCAGTGCCCACCCGTTTGTTGTAGCATTGTACTTTTTATGGTGGACCATGCTGGCTGCAGAGGATTCATGTGAACTTGGGATTATGATTGGCGCCTCTTGTCAAGGCAACTGCTCACGTTTCTGGAGTTTAGAGTCAGTAGTCTGTCGGTGATGGAATGCATGCAACCACTGAGTTTGGGTTCACGTACAGGTCATTGCTGCGGCCAAAGAGCATGGCGTGACTCTACAAAAGTGTCTATGCACCCATAGGCATGCTGACCATTCAGGTATGTCGGGCCCTTGTTACTGCCAGCTGTCAGATGAGCGTTAAACTATATCTCTTGCTAGAGCTCTGTAGTTTCAGCACGCGTCCTGAGTAGTGCAGACTAGGCAGTTCGTGATGGTATAAGGGCGTGTAAGATTGCATGCAAGGAGCAGAGACCGGCTTCCGTGTACTTGTTTTGAAGGTTTGGTCCAGGTTTGGTCATGCGACTTCTCTTTCTTCTCGTTTTTTGTAACGTTAATAGGCGGAAATGAGCAGATCAAGACCCTGGTCCCAGGAATAGAAGTGATTGGTTCAGCGTACGAAGAAACCCCAGGGCGGACCAAAGCTGTTTGCGATGGCGAGACCTTCAGAATAGGTAGGAGCATCTGCGCAGGCCTGAAATTTTGAGCTGTAGCTCATATACTTTTGGCATTGTATAATTTCGGGGCAGGCTGAAATGTCCCTTTGATGCAGAAAATGTGAAGCGGACGATCACGGGTTGGCACTGATGAAGTTTACATCAGTAACAACTTTGCTCTGCTCTGGAGACTTTTCCTATGACATGCGTTTTGCGTTTACTTTTCCATCGCCCTTGCGTTGTTGCGTTTCGGTGATCGGTGATTTGTTTTGTGGATAGTGTTGATTGTGGCTCACAGGGGACTTGCTGGTGAAGGTCCTCCATGCACCTTGTCACACGAGTGGCCATGTGCTTTACTACGTGGAGAGTCGCACTGACTCTAACGCAACTCCCATCATCTTTACAGGTGACCTCATATTTCCTTACTGTGCAGAGGGTTCAAAACTTGAGGTTTTTTTAGTGCTCGTGTATTCTTAGCTGGCTTCTTCAATTTGTATCATATCCTTGTACTGCTTTCTGTTTGCTTTTGCTGCCGTATTGGTGCTATAGACGATCCTTTTTGGCATTTATTCGATCTTTCCTTTTGATGACTCGTTCAACGAACTGAGTTGCGGAATGGTTTCAGAGTTAGCAGTATGGTTCTTTGATTGCGTCCCTGTGGTAATTGTAAGCAGACAGCTGTCCGCCCGGCGTGGGGTGAGGTGATGCGCAGGTGACACATTGTTCCTAGCTGGTTGTGGTCGTTTTTTTGAGGGCGATGCTACGCAAATGCATCGCGCGCTGATGAAGATAATTGGCGAGCTTCCTGCAGAGACGCTTGTCTACTGCGGTCATGAATACACCGTGGCCAACCTGCAGTAAGGCGTATGGCACTTTCCAGTGTCCCTTTATAGAGGCTCCATTTTGCTGTGTGACCTCTGGCTATCGTTTGTGTTGCTTCTGACTGTAGTGCTGTGGTGTGGTATTTTTTGTTGGTTAATGCTCGTAGTGTGCGCTTGCGCGCATTGTGAATGCCTCCTTCGTACATCCTAGCGTTTTTGTTTGCTTGTGGCTCCTTAGCTGCACCTGCATGGAGCACATTTTCTGTTGAATCCCTGGGTGTTCGCTGGCGTAGTTTCTTGGTACGTGCACACCTCCCCGCGAGGGCTGTCTAACTGCTGCAGGTTCGCTGCTAGTGTGGAGCCAAACAACCCCGCTGTGCAGAATAAGCTCGAGTGGGCACAGCAACAGCGGAATGCAGGAAAGCCAACTATACCCTCTTCCATTGGCGAGGTTCGGTTCCAGTCTTCTTATTGGTAGTGACGTTTAGTACCAGTTGTTTTAACGTTATGGATACAATCTCACACCGAGAAACAGTGGCAGGCACTGGATACGGCGGACATGGCCGGAAGTGTAGTCACGGGTGGAAAGCGTATCAAGCTAATAGTAAAATGTTTGTACGGGCGTCGAATTGATTTCTTAAAGAGAGCCCGTCACATACGCCATTATACATCTTGCTCCGCCCGTCTTGCCAGTGGGGTTAACTACACATTCCCCACTTCGCCGCAGTACTCTACAAATGCCGAATGTACACCAGTAAGAAAAACTCGAGGTAAGGCAGTAATACTGTGCTTAGTTGACTGTCTGTAGGAGAAGACCTACAACCCGTTTATGAGGGTTGACAAACCTGAAGTACAGAGGGCAGTGAGGGCACCAGAAGGCGATGAGGTGCAGACGATGCATATTCTACGCGAGCGTAAGAACACGTTCAGAGGGTGACTGACCAGCACAAGTGGTCTTCAATGGAACAGTAGTGGAGGCCTGAAGCGTCTACTCCGGCAACAGCCAGGGCTGGGCTTTGGCACATCTGCTTGGGACCTGCTTTGGTCAGTGTACGATCAACCTGGCTAGCTAGTAATTTGGCTGGCTATCAAGGTATTGCTATGTTCGTTGCTCGCTGACAGCACGTGGTTGAATTCTGCTTGGTGAGTTCGCCTCGTGGCTGTGCCGATGGCAGGTTAGGCGAGGTTGCGTTTTTTGCGCAGCATTGGCTGCAAACATCAAGCGAAGCGCTCAGTAGTAAGGCATGTTTAGACCGCATCACTGTAAGTGTGTCAGTCAAATGCTTGCCTTCACGGGTTGAGGCGCTGGTGGAGAGCTCATACCTAGAGAACGCCTAGAGAGCGGTCCCTTGTTAGCGGATAGTTGCAGTAGTAGCTTTGGCTTGGAAGCGGGAACTAGCATTTAGGGAGCCCGAAGCAACCTTGCCATGGGAGTCTGCCGGTGCGCAAGTAACATGGTTTGCCACACGGTAAGTCGGCCAGTCACCAGCGGAACTTGACTAAGAACAAGACTGAGTGTTAAACGCCCTCGTGTCCAGCACGCCTCGTTTTACGAAGGGTGAATACCCTGCTGGACATGGGCGGGTGACTAAACATTAGCAGACGGCGAAGGCGGCCACTGGCTCCGAGACCTAATGGGCATTTTCAACTATGAAGCTGGCTGCAATCCTGTTGGCTGGGGTTGGGGAGGAGCTCCTTGGGAGTTCATACGAGAGCCTCCTCCTGGCTGCATGAATTGCATGGTTGTGGCCATGACGATCATCATCCCCATGGATATGTACTGTTGCACATTAACCTCGCCATACTTGCAGCCGAGAAAGGAGCTACATGCGACGAACAGTGCAATATAGTACATTTGGTACGCCCTAAATAGGGTGCCCACGAGGACAGCAGGGACGCACAGGTACAGGAGCAGCTCAGGTTCTGTCTCATGCTTCGTCTGTTGCACGTAACGAAAGATCCGCGACGTGTCGTGGTATTCTGTGCCGCACATGAGAATACAGTAACAAGCAGAGCACGCAAATATGCAAATGCATCAATTATTGCCCCAATACAGCAAGGAAAGTGCCTAGGAAAAGGAACATCCTGGAGCACGCTGAAGCAGACAGAAGTACAACGCTCAAGATGACGTGCAGCTGCCACACTGGTTTTCTCTTAAGTACTAAATGGAACCATTTTTCACACAAGAGATTGGTTGATTCTGCCGGCGCCTACCCGTTGTTCGGTCTGCTGGCTGCTTCATCATTAATTCGCCCGGGAGCAATGGAGTTGGCCGTGCAAATGAAGAACGCAGAGAAATAAGTGACTGCAGATAGGCTAAAAGGAGACAAAGGTATACTTATCGCGTTTAGGATGGGCGTCAAACTGCTGTTCTGCTGTTAATAGGTGATGTTCAGCGGGTTTCCCCGGGGTTATAGCTGCGGCAGAAGCAACAGAAACAAAAACTAGGGGAAGGAAAATATAATAATCAGTAAAAATAGAAACAACAATCACTTGCCGCCATTGTAGAGGCAAGTACCACAAGCAAAAACCATTGCACGGCATGCACAGACTTATTCACGCCAGGTAGCAGCGCTCCCCAATGCACGCGAGAATCAAGAAGTGATATGTGCGTACGCCTTTGCAATAGTAAACTAAAAAGTCCAGCAAATAATTGATGTTCTTTTCATGCTGAGGATGTTTTGAATATTCGGACTCACACACAAGAGCGAGACATGATAAAGTTCCCACTGCAGGCGCAGAAGACTACGCGAAAATACGAGAGCCGCGCACAGAAAATATGCAACTTGCTGTAAACAAACAATTTTTTCAGACTATAAAAGGGGAAAGGGAGAAGCGTTCTGCCTTGCTGCATTACTACTGGCTAAGGAGAGCTTGTGCGTCGGTGTAAAGAAGCAAGCGAAAGGAGTTTTTCGACTAGAAGGATTGCGTGTGACTCTGCTGGAAGAAGGAATGTGCTTTCTGGCTGAGGGTCATGTTTAGAGGTGGCCCAGGGCCTTAGATGCCACTTCACCCGGCAAACGCAGACATCATATTCACGGAGCTACAGCCACCAGTACCCATAGATAGAGCACTCACCCTTCCTCACCAGCAGGCAGTGAAGTAAAATTTGGTCAACCTGCTGTCCAAAACTGGCTCGCTGTTTTGCAGTGGCCGCTGGGCAGTGCGCCGCTGTAAGGCAAAGTCAGAATCTTATGCCATCAGTCTCTTTCGAATTCTCAAAACCCCCGACACCACAAGGAGTATCTCACTACAGTAAACTCATCTTTGGAAGGGCCTTATTTTGGCGCAAGCCTTGGTAAGGCACTGGATTACTATCTGTGAGTTGTTTCGCTGGAATAGGGGCTTTATCAGTTTTCTGAGTGATCAAAAATAGCTCAGGCAATTTCAGTAAGCTCCATATGGGTTCTCTTGAGGTGCTCAGTGAGCCTGCTGCTGGATGGCTCAGCTTTCGTGCGGCTTGTGGCATAACTTGCGCAGAGCAGTGGTAATACTCTCTGGAAGCTCTTGATCTCATCATTTGGCGGTATAGGTTTAATTATTGCAGCCTTTGGCGGCTGTATGCCCCTATAGACAGTTGTGACCCAGGCCATAAGACAGCCGTAGTCCTTACGACGATTGAATCCACTTCGCTGCAGGCTAGGCGTACCTTAGTCTGGCATAATTAACGCAATACCTGGAGAAGGAATGGACACGCTCGTATACAAAGGCGATAGATTCCATCTCTCCTCTATAAAATTGTCCAAATTAATGCCTGAATTTATCGTCGTGCAAAAAGTGAACATGGGTCCCCCGGTTTCGATATTGGTGTGTTGGGACTGAACTGCTTGGCGAACGAGTATTCCACTGGCGATTCAAACCCAACTCAAGCTCGCGACCTAAAGACAGCGACACAGGCTACCGAATGTTACTGGTGTATTAAAAGAAAACTCGCGGCGCTCACTTGGTTGGTTTCTGAATTCATTTATTAAGGGCTACAGCCGCATTCAGTCTCACATACCTAGCATACAGCTTCTTGAACCAGCCCACTCACCGCACGGGAGACTGGAGCAACGTCTAATGCAATACGACGAAAGGATAAATTGTTTGCGGAGCACAGCTACTTAGGGGGAATTAGATAACTGGAAGAAACGGGTCAGTGGTGCAGCATCGAATTCACAGCGTACTTTAGGGAGTTCCTTGGCGTTGTTAAGAGTGTCAGCCCACTGATAACGCGACTCACAACCATTCTTAAGCCGGTGTTTCGGTTTCACGATGATTCCATACATTCAACGTTATAGGGGACTGCCTTACTTTGGTAGAAAAAGCAGACGTAGGCAGTTCAGAACGACAGAAGCCCTGAAGAAGGAAGACCCATTCAGTGTGGGGTAAAGTTCTTTGATCCAGGAATGGTGATATTTCTCTTTCAGAAAGAAGCTTTCGGTCCGTCCTAAGGTGATGAGATGACGTATTTTTTGCGAGCAAGCATTAGCGATGATAATTTCGAAGGGCGAATCGGTCGGCAAGCGCTGAATTCTCCTGCGGCAGAGAACTCACGAAGGAACCTAAACCCCCTTCAGTAGTAGTACGGCTGTCATTTCATTTTCGTTTTTGGAAAACGTGAGGGGCATGCGTCGTCAGCCCTAGCACAGAACTGGATTCCCGTAGCTTTGACAACGTCGCTAAAAAGAAGACTCAAGGCAGATGTAACATATCTGCGCTCATTGGTACAAGCTAAGGACAATGGAGTCTCATGCTTCCTGTTACGCGTTATAGCGTATGTGTGTGTGTTTGTCCGCCATTGACTCAGCGCAACTAGAATGCTGGCTACGATATAGCAGCGTCGATACCGTATACTACCAGCCCAGCACCATACGTGATAGACTACTGCGGGGTGAATGCAAGCTATTATCACAAGAGGTACAATGAATTAAATTTTGACAGGAAAAGGCAGGCTTCCCTGTTGGCTGTATGACAGTCTGAAACGGCTCAACGTGCATGCGTTAGCTTCCTGGTAGCTTCTGAGTACACCAAGAAAGTAACAACATTCGCTGCAAAGTTGTCCTCTATTCTGCCCCGGATCCTCTTAATTTTGGACACACCTACGCTAGTTTCAGCATACTTCTTGAAGCACGCCTTTAAGCAACCCTTCTCAAGATTCCTCCTCCAAATTTCTGTGTCCCTTGTTGAGCATCGTAATTCCTGCCACAGAGGGCTTGCGCAATCCGTGCAGATGTGATCAAGCTTGACAAAGAACTACTCCTCTTTATCATCCCTTGGCCATCTCAGGCAATAGTCTATTTACAATTCTGCTGTGGTTTGGAAGCTTGTGTGCTTGTGTTGACCTGCTGAAGCAGCAGCCGCTTCTTTGATAGCAACATGCGTAGTAATCTCAATTCCAACATAAAGTGAGGCGTTTACAGAGTGCGTATTCTCATATAGGTACCCGCTTGCTGGTCGCGAAATGCTCTGTTACATACTACTGGGCGTCTGACTACTTTTATCGCTTGAGAAGTGGTAATGTATGCGCAAAATGGTGACGCTTCCACGCGAATGGTCAGTTCCATCCACGGCTTCGGTAGGGAGGCTTCACCCGGACGTGGTAATGAGTCACATAATCTGGTGTTGATTCGCCAACTGTAAAGTAATGAAGCGTTATGGAATCGTGACGGTATATAAAGCTTTAATAGGCAAAGCTTTTGAGAGGGGTTATTTGGTCTGTGTGCCCAGCTGAAGCTGTTTCACCGATAACTGTTGAACCTGCCAATATTTTTCGATTTTTTTTTCATTTTGAAAGGTGACATATCTACATTCAACTCTGGAGCAGCAAACTTCCCAATGTACCACCGCAATGCTTCTGGACTCTATAATCATTTCTATCCTCAGCTACCGGTGATCTGCTATGTCGTACTCGATACCCGTAGTTTCGGGGGACATTATACATCCAATGCTAGAGACCCCTGCTACAGCGGCATTTCCTCGCTGGTCTATGAGCCGGGCCTATTTAAAGACTGCTAATCAAATGATTCCCCTTCCCAAGCTTGCGTTTGTTCTTGAGTCTTCAGAGTTCTCTATCCCGAGAGTTGCATCCACCTAGCTTTGCTGAGTTATCATGCAATATTAGTGGTTAGTAGCCAGTATAACTAGTCCTCCGGTATTTCCACGCAGTCCATCCGGTGAAGATTCTCAGCAGACCACTTTCTGCGGCGAGCCTCGCTACAGTTCTGCATCCAAATCCTGGCAGGGAAATTCTACGTGCCGCCTTCCCGGCAACAGAGCGGCTTCCGAAGAGTGATCAGTTACACTTGCCCGCAACATTTACTTCTTTGGTAGTATCGGCTGCAATATAGCACGACTGCCAACCTAGACATTATGCATACGCTACTGCTTATATATAGTGGCAGCTGGCTACTCTTCCTCGCAATCCTTGTTGCAGAAGTCCGGTGAACTCGGGTGCTATTCAAGTTGAGCTTCAGCTCGGGGCTTTCTTGCTTTGTTGCCCGTGGCTGGCTTTTATGTCCATGGCCTTGCCGCTTCGCATGTGTGGCAACGACGCCAAGGCAAGCAGCACTGGAAAACTGATGATTCAAGTACCCTGTGCTCACGGCCACCAGCACGCAGGCCAACACACGCAGTGCGAGAGCAAACAAACACGCACCCCGGCGGAAGTCCCGAGCTCTGTCATACGCTGCCACCTGCCACTGAAGGCCAAACGCAACAATCCAGGGGACTGAACTTCCAAAGCGATGCGGTGAGACAACCCGTCGAGGCAACACGAACATCACGTTGCTACGCAAATGCCAATTCCAAGGACAATTGCACCCGCCACTTTGTCCAGTCGATTGCGGAGTCCTTGTGCACTATGTTGCTTCAAGCATATTTATATATAACAGTACACAACAGAGAGGCACAGATGCACGTATCCTTCTACGCAGTGCGCTACCGCAGCTAATTTCACTACGGTCACCGGTCGGCTGGCTCAAGGTAGCGCCACATCTATAATTTGAATACGCCGTACAGCAACGATGCGTATGTTCATGTACTGATACGTGATTCATGCACTAGCTTCACCCCCGGTAAAAAAACAGTCGGCTTCTGCGCGGTGCGCTCAGCTGCAGGACCGTCCAGTGAGCCAATTTTCACAGCAACGATTCCTTGTGTCCTAGCCCTTACAGAAAGTCTTACGCCCATGCAACGGAGAACTGAAAACTCCCCAGAAGGAGCTGCTGCTGATGAGCTGGAACAGTCATTGGACACCTTCAAGTGTAAGTGGCCGCCCGCAAACGCGTGTAGACACGCCGAGTGCCACACAAACTGGACGTCTGTTGCCTGCTGCGACGGAGAAGTGCCAGAATGCAGCCAATTCCTTTTTCTCGATGAGACATATATGCCAGAGCATCGTCCAGCAGACCACAACCCTGCTGGTACAGGTGCATCTGCTGTTACTCCTGCATCTGCTCCCACTACTGCGCGGCTGGCGCCTAAAAGACAGGGCGGGGACGGTCCTCAGGCTCAGGAAACACACGAGCGAAGGCGCTGTGACTGCACACAGTGCCGAGTTTCTCTGCAGAAGCTGCTGCAAAGCTGCTCTCTACGCCAATCACAGACGCATCACGGAATTCCGCACACGGGATCTCGTCGCTAGAGCTGGCAGGCGATAGTCAGATCAAAGGCAGCTGGAGCTGCTGCTGCTCGCAAAAAACCTGCTGTTGCGACTGCTGTTGCATACTTTCCAACAGTAACTGCTGCTGCTGCTGCTGCCAGAACACTGCGCTACTGCTACTGCTACCTCCAGGTGAAGCCCCCTCAAAGTCTGGCACCATGAGCGCGGTTGGGGTAGCAGCTGCTGTGTTGCTCCCAGGGACTGCATCCGTCAGTGAGCTGCTGGTCAAGGGGCTGAGCGACGAGTAGCGAGCCGCAACTGCTGCTGCATCCTGCCCCCTCTGCTGCGTGTCCAACTGGCTGCTTTGTTGCTGCTGGCCCTGCTGCGAGCTCCGAAACGAAGCGGGCTGGAACTGGGGAGGGAGCACATCATAGAGTCCGCAAATCTGCAAATCACACGCACCTGCTTAAGACACGCCACTGAAAAACGAGCAACGAACTTACTCCTGACGAGCCTCCCGCATAGTGCGTGCCCCCTGTATCTACCCTGGAATATTCAGGAGCAACGGCGCGTACTCACCTGCGCAAGCTGAAACAGCTGCTTTGTCGTGGCACAGCGGACTCCCGCAACCGACGAAGCCTTTTTCCGCAGATGTGGGAAAACACGGAGCTGCCTAAACACCACATTTTCGAACCCACGAAGCACCAACGCGGTTGTGTGACCATAATTTACCAGAGTGTTATTTCATCTCGTGACTATGACAAGCTCGTATTTCAGCTGCCGTAACAGCATTTGAGAGCCACCAACTTCTCTAAGCTGAACAGAAGACAAGAACATACATACCTTGATATTCTGCTTTTAATAATAGCCCTCCCCTTGTCGCCCAACTTGAACATGCCTTGGGCTCTGAACTGTTGCCACTGCGCCTCAGTCAGATTCAGCAACGAGAGGCAGTCTGTGCTGTCTTCAAACTGCGGAACGCATACAGGTATTTCCACGTTGCACACGAAAGGGCCCCCCTTCACCAGAGGTGCTGCTGCTGCGGCTACTTTGGGGGAAGGAGCCGTAGACGGAGCTGATGAGTCCCTGTTGCACTCCTGCGAACCGCTGCTTGCCGCTGTATCGGCGGCACCCCCAGATTCTTGAGAAACGTGAGAAAGCTGACGTGTGAGAGTCCCTTCCACTATCGTATGGAGCCCCGCATGCTGCTGCTGTTGCGGTTCTAGTCCGAGAGAGCTGCAGCAGCAGCAGCTAGCTGCACTTCCACACGAGCCACAGTTTGCTGCTGTGGAATCTCCGTGCTGCAGCTGCTGTTGTGCTCCCGTAGTTGCTGTAGAAGGTGAGCATGAAATGTTGTAGAATGAGGCAGGCGAGAGTTGTTGTTGTTGTTCCTCCGCAGACAGCAGCAGGGCTTGGCACCCCTGGCCGTCACATGGCCACTGGTCCTGCTGACCCACTACCCATTCATCACAGCTAGAGTCCGCAAGAGTGCTATCTGTAAGTCTTTTCCTCTTTTGCACAGGAAGCAGGAACGACTCCTGCTGTTGCTGCTCTTGCCGGCCGTAGCATGGCTGCCCTGTTGACACATCGGACCCAGTTGCGAAGAAACTGCCACTTCGTTGCTGCTGTGTACAAACACACTGCTGGTTGCCACAGCAGCAACTGCCTGCAGAATAGGGCTGCTTCTCTTGCTCTTGCTGATCCTGCTCTAGTCTTGGCACTTCAAGGGGATCTGACGCACGCCGTCGCCGGACGCGCTGCCTCGTGGCCGCGGCAGGAGACTGTTGCATCTGCTGCGTCCCTGCTCCTGGTTTCTGGCATTCTGTCTCTTGAGACGAAGTTTCCCGCGTCTCAACTAGCTTAACCTGCTGCTGCTGGCGCTCTGACTCCTTGGGAACGGGATGAGATCGCTGGTCAGGATGTGTGTGCTGCAATGGTGAGGCGCAGCCACTTGCACAGTACGATACTGGAGAGGGCGAAAGCTGCTCAAGAGTGCTTGGCTCTATTTGCTGCTGCTGCTGCTGCTGCTGCTGGTTGATGTCACGGGAAGGTGTCTTTCCTGCTTCAGGAGCTTGGTCATCATGCAACAGAAGGTCTTTCTCCAAAGGCAGCAGCTCTTCCATCTTTCCCTCCCTATTTTGCCGTGCCACATCAAAGTCGAGCGCGCAACAGCAGGTACTGGTGCTACTGCGGCTGGTGTATGCCTCGCTGCAGCGCCGCTGGCAGCATTCCACTCTCGCTGATTCCGGTGGAACTGCCTCATTCCTACAAGGTGGCAGAGGCCCCAACGGCCTCTCACCAGCATTCAGAGGGCTTGGCACGCTGGTCAAAAGTGTGGCGTCGCATATAAGGTTACTCGGCAGCTGTAGGAGAAGAGCACCCACTCCCACCGCTGCCGCCCGTCGCTCATGCTCAGGAGGTCCTCCAGCGTCTGGGCACCTGCTTGGGGCACCCCAGTATTCCCGGTGACCCCAACTCTCCTCTTCAGGGCCCCAGAGCTGACTCACATCTCCATCGTCTGCATCCAGAGGACTCGGTGCCTCCTGCAAAGCCAAGCAGGAATCGCAGGCGCCGCCAAAGTCACAGCTGAAGTCATCTGCTACGGACACCGGTAGAGGCCCCCACACTTCGCAGCTGTTGCTGCTGCTGCTATTCGCAGTGCCGCAACTGCCGTAGTAGAAGCAGCAACAACAGCATGTTGAAGGAGTCTCTGCCTCTGCGGCACCAGAGCGATGCACCTCTGACGGTGACGTGTGCGTAGCCGCCGTTGCTGTTGCTGCTGCTGCTCTCTCTAGCTCGTCCGACTTTGGGGGAGCCATGTGCTGAAATGCGACAGCAGCATTTGGCGGGGAAGCAAGAAAGGCGGGCGAGGAGTCACAGCGCAGTCGCAGCAACTGCGCATAGGCGATGCATCTGCTGCAAGCCCACTCCCCTGCTGCAGCGGTTAAGCAGCAAGACTGCTGAAGCAGCGTCTCCGTCGTCGGGTCATCGCAGCAATTGCCGCAGTTGCTGCTGCTGCAGCCACAGCAGCTACCACCTTGGCAGTGGTCGGCGTAGCCTGCTGGGAGGTGAGGGGGAGACAAGAAAAGCTGCTGCAACATTGTGTCCCAGGGGTCACGTACACCCAAGACTACTGCTGCAGTAGGAGCACCTGAAATAGCAGTACGAAGTCGGCCAGCTCTATATCACCTGGCACAACAGATGCGGCGGCTCCTGATTTTCGCTGCTGCTGTTGTCGGTGCTGCTGCTGCTGCGGGGTCTGGACGGGCCGCGTGGCTGCAGGGCCGCCAGAGAGCCGCCAGCAGCAGCAGCTGCGTCTCTAGCCTGTCATGAAACGAAACTTAACTGTGGAAGCCAGCAAACAGCCGCTGCAGCGGCAAGGCCGTGGGCTACGCTGCGGGGTAAGTATTCGGTGTGGTAATACCGGTGGAGAGTCGAAAAACACACGGCCCGCTCGAATATGCTCCAACGTAATAAGTATAGTGCCCTCGGCAAAAGGCTTTGATGTGATGCTGCTGCCTTTACTATTGCTGCCGGCAACCCCTGCTTGCCTCCCGACGTGCCCCTGTCGGCTGCGGCGTCCCTTCAACGACAGCAGCAGCACACACAGTAATTGTAAGCCCTAGCCTCTAAATCATGAAAACGTAGACAAATCCAATCCTCCAAGGGATCCCTGCAAGACAAGGTGTGTAGAGGAAGACGCGAATGGAGGCTAGCGCAACAGTTGCTGTTGCAGCACGACGCCGAGTCGAGCACCAGCAGCAGTTGCAACCGTCCTTATTGGGGGGGCACAAAGCCACAGACACGGACGAAATAAAGACAATTTGACCCTTAAAACCATTGGGAGCTATCGGTTCTAGCACCTGATGGGAAGGGAATGGAACTACTGATACTTGTGCCCCCAGCAGCAAACGCAGCAACGCCGCAGAAACTCTGCTGCTGCAGTAGTTGAGGAGCAGGGAGCACTGAGAGAGCAGGCTGACGCCTGTCTTAAGGTTTATACGAAGGTGAAAACGTAACAGAAATGCTGGTGTGCTGCTGCACGCTCCCGAGCTGCAGCTGCTGCGCCTTCAGCTACCCCGCCCGCTGCGTGGCTGTGGTGGCAGCAGCAGCGAACCTGCAGCAGCCGCTGCAGCCGAGAGCGGCACATAAAGCCCCTCCTTCTCTATTGTTTAAATACCCTTGACTCATTTAAGTGATTATGAAACCAGTACGCGTAATAAACCGCAGGAAATAACAGAGACAGCGCGCTGCTTACGGTGCGCGCATTACAGTGAGACTGAGGGACCCGCTGCCGATACGCGCTGTGGGGTCATTCCCTCTTGGTGTAATAAATAGAGATTTAACAGTTCACACGCAGTTTAATGGAATAAGTATCAGCTCATAAATGACAAATACTTCACTCAACACCCCAGACTTGCACCCAGGTGCACGCTTTATGCCCACCAAGGGCCCCTCATCATATGAGGGCCCCTGCTCCCGTACCCTACATCCCTCCCTGAGGGCCCCTGGGTTGGAGTAAGTGCTGCTACGTCTCCATTACGTATACGATATAATCTTATAGACGATTCAGTCATAGGGAGACTCATTCTCGTTGCAACACTACGGGGACAGCATCAGTATACTCTAGAGGTCGCAGGTTGCCAGCAAGGCCCTAAGCCCGTGCAGCTCTGTCAAGCCAAGCACGAGCCCTTCTCATCCCCTCACCTTTACAGTTCTTTATTGATTTAAAAGAGAGAGCTGACCATGCAGCGGCCGATAGGGGTGCAGAAGGCTACCGCGGCAACCGCAAAAACTGCAGCAGCTACAGGAAGGCGCCTCTCCAGAAACCAACACGGAGAGATCCCCGACTTTTCCTGTGCGGGCAGAGCTCTGTAGGGATCTGTGACCTTTCCAAAATGACTCCAGGAGCGCAGCAGGAGCAACTGCTGCACCAGGAGTTCTCGTCAGGAACAAGCGCAGCGAGGAGGATGCCGAATTCCTTCGAGTTGCTTGTAAGTGCTGCCGTCAGTGGTCTTGTAACGAAGACGGCCTGCGCCCCTATGGACCGCCTGAGGCTTCTTTACCAAGTCCAGGGCATGCTACGGCACGACCAGGAACACCAGCGAAGAGCTCCGTCTCCAACAGCACAAGAGGGAGCCTCTGTATACCAGGCTTCTAAGGCCAGAGACATAAGTAAATACGGGGGCATCGTTGATGCTATCAGAGTCGTAGTTAAAGAAGAAGGCATAAGGGGCCTCTGGAAGGGAAACGGAGTAAATGCAATGCGAGCTGCTGCTTGTTACGCCATCAAATTTCCAGCGAACGATCTAGCTAAGCGAGCCCTCGGAGACAGAAGCAACAAGCACGGAGGCAGCAGCGCAGTCAGCCGCAGCAGCGACGGCAGCAGCCTGCTCTCTCTGCTTCTAGCTGGGGCTGTTGCTGGGTCACTGCAGAAGAGCCTCTTATACCCTCTGGATCTCCTGTCCGTTAGAATAGCTGTTGGCGTGAATGCCTCAGCCTTGGGCCGCACAGGGTCTTCGCACGCTGCAGCGTCTTGCGGCAGCAGCAGCATTAGTAAAACTGACTGTGGCAATAAGGGTTATAGGGGGGTGCTGGATTGTGCAAAACGGGTGTGGCTGCTGGAGGGTCCTAGGGGTTTTTTTAAAGGCTACTCAGTCACCCTTTGGTCTGGAGTGCCATACGTCATGCTACAGATGACGGTTTTTGATTTGTCAAAGAGGTAAGGGTACATTTAAAACTGAAGAGGCCTTCCAAGAGTACTGTGCTACAAATATTCACTTTGAGAGACTAGTGATTTGATAGGCACACCTGTTAGTGTACAGCTGAGGCTAAAGCGACGCTGAGCACACACAGCGTACGCAAATGCTGACGCTAAGGCTCGTGAATTTTTCTCTATGATTTTAAGCACAGCTGCGTACATCTGTACACCCTTATCATTGGGCAAAGAGCAGGAGCTTCCAGCAGGCGTTTATGTGTGTGAATCTGTCGCAAGCGTTAATGAGCAGCAGCAGCCAACAGACAGTGTGGGTCCCGCAGAGCGATTGGCAGCACTGGTATCTTCTCCAGAAGCTCGAACTTAAAAACTTATTTTGTCTTAGTGAATTTAAATGCTTCAGAATTTTGGGAGATGCCGCTCAAAGAAGACAAGCGGGAGGCTCGTGGCCCCTTGTGCTGCTCACGGCAGGTGTCTCAGGTATGCTCCTTGCCGTCAGCACCAGATCGCATCATCAGTAGCATTAATTTTTAATGGAATTGTACAGTTGCATGAGTTGTGAGGTTGTTCCAAGAGCTTTGCACATGGCAGCGCGTAGACCTGTGCGCTTCTACATACCCTTTTGCCTTACTAGACAGGAGAGACAGTATTTGGTTCTATACGAATATTTGACATATTCAGATATTTGCATCTATTCCACTGGCAGCGGAAGAACATTTCCTCAATTTACGTGGTGGTGCTTTAACAGCAGTAGCCGCTGATGGAGCTAATGTGTTTGTTGCAGGCAGCGCAGCCAACATGGCGGCACAAGCAATTGTGTTTCCGTTTGACACCATCCGCAAGCGCCTCATGAATGACGGCATAGACGGCCGCCCCAAGCTGTACAGGTACTCAAGAACGCTCTTGCGCGCATCGCTGTTACACAGAGAACCGGCTGTGTATCTGTTGTACATTGGTGCACGTTGATATGTGCCAGCCAATGAGCGTGGCAGCCTTCAATCATTTTGGTTTCGGATAAAAGGCTGCTTTGGGCAAGTCATAAATAAACATGAGTTGCCAAAGCTTGTATTTGCTGTAAAAATGCAATCAGCGCACACGTATGTGCTGCCATGTATCCTATGCCCTTGTGGCTCCAAGGTGCCGGCACACTTTGCGTAGCTTAACTCTTCGGGCTTCGTTGTTTTAAGGCCATATCTTGTGTGTCTGACGGCGTGGACTGTCCAGTCTGTAGTCAGTTCCATCTGTACCTGGAAGAAGGTCTTTGCGTGTGTCCTGCCTGCTGTGAATTTGTGATGGTTACAATTTGCTTACTTCAGTTCCACGCTGAGCTGCTTCAATGCCATCCGCCATACTGAAGGCTTCCGCGCTTTCTACTACGGCATATGGCCCGCGACTTTGCGTAGTATACCGGCTGGGGCGATTCAGTTCGCCAGCTACGAGTTAATGAAGGAGCTGTTTCTCACGAGAACAGCAAGGGCAACGCCCAAAGCAGCCTAATCCAGTAAGCGCAACATCGGCCATTGAAGTGGTACATTTTGGAGAGGAGATGGCTCGTGTCAGTCTGCGCATGATCATGGTAACCTCTGCACAGGTGCGGAGAGCTCAAGGCAAAGGCGATTGTTCATGGGAGCTTTTAAATTGCTTGAACGTCTGCTTTTAATCCTTTGGAGTGGCTCTTTGCAGTTCCACTGCATGTGGGTCTCATGGCAGATGAACTGGTCGTCCACTGCCACTACTTTGGTCACTGCCTTATCGTCTTTAGAGTTTCCTTTTGTATTCATTTCTCCCAAGCGTTTGAAATCTCCAGAAAAAGTCGCCCTTTACTGGCAGCCACAAAGTACGCGGCTAGTTACCTTTTGGGAGAGACATTAGGAACATATAAAGGCGCACTCAGACCACCTAATTTGAAGTGGCTTATTTGTTCGTTAATTCTGTCGATAAATATCCCCAGCTTTGTTGGATGTGAACAATATTAGGGGTCCCGGATTGGAATAATTTGTGTGCTGTTGACAAACCGCGGCCTTTATTTATAGTATGCACTATTAATTCGTGATGTTGGCGAGTTCCTAGGATAGTCAGCATTCTTAAACTGCTTAGGAGCAATGCTGGGCAGCTGGGTGCAGTACAGGTGGGGGACGTTCGGGATGATATCTGGACAGCGCCACAGCACAAGCGTATAGACACCACTGCACAGCAACATCAATCGGCACCTGGGGAGAACGTGCCTGAATTGTGGCGTATGAACCGCAATAACGCAACGGCCATACAAGAACCAGGAGAACCCTCACCGTTGATGCGTACATGAAGTGCACGCAAGGGAAACCTCGGAAACCACCAAGGAAAACAACGGACAGTTTGGCTCAAGGGATCGCTGAGGCTGCATAGCGGATAAGACCACAGGAGTTGATCTCTGGCCTTCAGGACCAGTGGCACAACTGTTCATCAGCTACATCTTGTTCCAAAACCTACCGCCGGGGTGGAATTCCCACGGGAAATGCCGGGAATAGAGCGTTTGGAGTGGTCGGTTCCAGTGCACCATAACATGCGGACAAAAGCATGGGAGCACCATGCGGACCTTCCTAGGCTCTATACAGACCTGTCTCGCAGGTTTGAAGAAAAAACGCAGGCCACGGGACCAGTACCTATTTGGGGGACCAGCAAGTACTGCCTTACTGCGCCGGATACATCACAAGGACAGTTTCAAACTAGTAGAGGACCGATCCCATAGAGGGTTCTGTGCCGTATGCTGTACTCAAATGTTAGAAGTGTAGGCTTGAATTTAGTACAAGGACGAACACGGACAGCACACTGCATAGTTTACAGCCACAGTAGAAAGAGTTGTAGTTTTAGAAAGAAATACTATACTGTCCTCTCTTGTGCCAAACTTGCGACCGGGCTAGGCATTTTAGTCATGAATAGCGAAATGGAAGAACCATCAACCATCATAGCGGGAGAAGGCAGCGGAAGCGTTGGCTCACATCCACTGGACCCGTTTGGCACCCACAGAGTAAAGGGGCAAGGACTTGTGGTAAAGCGAGGATGTTGTGTACATTCTGGGTGAAAAGGGAAAAAGAGACGGGGAACGGGTTATGGCCAAATACAGCGTAAACAAATGACTTACTGACGAGACAGGCGGCAGTTATTAGAGTGGAGCATATGGCAACACTCTTACGCCCACTCCTTAGATAGACAGGTCACACGCAGGAACCAAGCTAAGACTGGATATCGAAGAGATGGTGCGGCGGATGTAGAAGAAGCCTTTCAACCTTGGTGTGGTTGCTGCCAGGCTAATAAGGGAGCCTTACCCGAGGCGAACTTACAGTCCTCCGTGGGGGGACGAATACGCAGGGAGCGACGAAAATGTGGCATGGCCCCTAGCTTTCTCCAACTGTGCCACCTTGCCTGAGCTACTGCAGACAGCAGAAGCGCAAATTGCACCTTTGGCCGTGTCTGACGCATTCCGTGAGCTCTAGCCTGTGTACGCTACAATATCTGCCTGATTGCCCCCAGAATTGCCCCTGCAGCATCGCATGCTGCTTCTTTCTGGCATGCTTTCAGCAAAGCCCGCTATCTACTTGATGAGGCCTGCTGAGTCGGCGTTTATGACTAGTGCCTATGAAGTGCGCTGACGCTGGATAATAAGTACGCACTCCCCTTACTGTGCCCTCAAGATTGCAGTTGAGAAGTATGATGATAGTTGAAAAGAGTCGAATATGCGCACTGTGACAAACCAACAAGAAGTAAGCTCCTCTCCAACTGCCTGTCAACTATCCATGTCCCTTATCCCGGGGATATGAAGAATGCTTAAGAGTGTGTAGTTCTTTTCGAAAAGCAAACATTTGTCCATATCGTTTGGACATGACGGTCCGCTGGAAGAGCGCATTACGTTTAGTAAGGGGATTATTTCGCTATGGTATAATGCCTTTCTGCCTTGAGGAAACGTTCGCCGCTCTTCAACGCAATACCAACACGTAGGCCCAACCGATACTAGGTCAAAGCGTGTGCCCACAAGAAAAATGCAAGTTTTCGGACGGGTATGTACCTACCTCATACACAAAGCCAGCGCAGTGGGTATAAAGCCACTCGCAGACACAGGAAAAGTCATTTGTCTATCGCCCGGCGCGTGAAACAACGAGGCCCGTGTATGTCATCTCCTTGCTACGACTAACTATTGCTGCATGTTTATAGAACCTCAATTCACCGATGCTTTTCAGCCTGTTGCCCGCCTCACTTGGAAAGGTGTGTCTTTTTAGTGCGCAAAGCCTCATATGAATGCACTACGTAGCCTAAAGCAGTGCCTAACTGGGAGCGGAACCGTACAACTTGCATACACAGTGAAGCCTTTTTAAGTTGTCAATTGACGGGCTCACCTATGAATTAGACGCCGCCCTTGAGCACGAACAAATATCGCTTGGCTTCTTTAGTCGTGGTCTGAGCCCCACTCAGCAGACATGAGCGATACACGACCAAGAGTTTCTCGGCTTATTGTGCGCCACTTAGTTTAGAGAATATGCAGATCAGCAGGCTCCCTCAGAGTGGCTGAACACGTCCAAAGTACTACAGCACCGTACGGCTCGATGGCTTTATTATCATAGAAACACTGCAGGACCTTTAGGAAACTCGCATCCAGGATGCACAATATGGAGTATTCGATGCGTTGCCAAGGCATCTTTAATAAGCAGCCCCTGCTGAGCACGGTGAACTGCCTCGTATAGCACGCATTTCCCAAGGAATCACGGGTGCCGATCGCTGAATGTTCTTAATAGGGTTACATTAGCCAGAAACTTCGGCCACAGTATAAAATGGTGGCATTCATAGGTGAGCGTGTGCAGCGGAGACCACTGCTAACGGAGATTTTCCCTTGGACAACGATCAACTAGGCAGCACCTCTCATCCAACGCCTCCTCCCTTGAATTGAGTCCATTGGCACGCGATTTCAATCACGCAATCATGGCATTTGAAAGCAGTGCGCCTGGCTTCAACTATCCGATCCCTCCTCAAGCCTACGTCTCTTCCTATCCCAAGTGCGCAGTATATGCGTGTCCTACACTGCTAGCCGAATGGAGTCCCATAACCTCAAATTTTCTGTCTGTTTCCAGTTTCCATATCTGCTTGTCTGTTTCCACGGCATATATCACATTTTCATGCCGACTCCTCACGCATGTGCATTATAACCATCAGGGCCACTTGGCTGATGGCCTGATGGCCACAGGGGACAAGATGGGACTTTAGTTTGTCTGAGTAAATATTACTATTGGCATGGTATGAGGGCTAATATTAGGGGATATCTTAAGCCATGCGTGCGGTACTGAGACTCTAAGGCACTCACGTTTAATAATTCTGCTCTCCTCCACCCGCTAAACACTCCATTAAGTCCTTGGAGTCGTCAGCCTGTATTTTACCACTTCTCACCGCTATCGGTCAGGACTTTGCACTGATGCTTGTGAAGTCTCTTCAGAGGTGTTTTTCCATGCTTCATTGTACTTCGCTAGGAGAGAGGGGCAGCTCCGATTCACGCATGATCTGCTGGATGTACGTGCAGAGCACCTCCTCCTCCAGATTAGGATTAACATGTTCGGTCTCTCCGTCGGTCTGGAGACAACAGGCAGAACACAAAAGTGCATTATCATGGAACAGCTGCCAAGCTGGAACCGAAGGCCTCATAAATGAATGCATTAGGGAACCTTCGATAAAGAATATGGCTGTCAGCCAGATGTCTGACGGTGTTTGCTGCTTTAATACTTTTCTTCTCGAAATTGAATTAAGCTTCCCCATCTCTAAAAGCAATGACTGGTCTGAACACCCGCATAGCAGACGATCTTGGCCGCTGCTGTGGAACCTGCAGAAAGCTCGGTACTATAATGTAGGCTGACATGACATCAGAGTCGTAAGGGAGTGAAACGTTCTAGTTTGCAAAAGCCATGGGCAAGACCCATGGAGTACAACACTGATTACGCGGTAGGGGACACACGATGGATCAGCAAACAGATGTTGCAAGCCATTCAGGAAGGCACTTCATGAATGGCTTGCAACATCTCCTGGCACGTTTACAGAGGTTTGTCTACGCTCAGCTAGAGCATCAGCAAAGCCACCCACCGTTTGGCGTTACTTCCTACATACATTCGTCATGGTGCCTTGCGGGTGACCCAGACCATTCTGCATCGCCACCCTTATCCTTTCTTGGTCGCCAGCAATGCCGCTGTATCTTCCCTCCCTGTACCTTCCTATCATCGAGCAATAGCTACCCGCAGTATGATGCGATTATTGCCACTACCTTCATCCAGTGGCATTTAGCAAGTCACTAAAAGCGGAAGAGAGGCAAAGGTGGCTGGGGGCATCCATCTCAAGCGGCACAGGCTTAGCGAACTACAAATATGCTAGTGAACGCTTCATAATAAATTGGCAAGGTCTTCGTAGGCCATGCAGGGACGATTCCACCATGACCGAAGGTAGGATGGCTCACGGGGCGAGGCTTTAGGGCTTGTTGAGCTTGCAAACCGAGTCTTCTGGCCCCGATGTTACATGATGCAATTGGTATTGTAACAGTCGCTACATCTGCTAGCACATCAGGTACTGAGGGCTACCTTTGGGTGTGAAGATCCACAGTAATGGATACGGAAGAGTTTTAAGGAGGAAGGGCGCTGGGCGGGCACGGGTCTATTTCATCTGCCACGGTGGACTACACTCCCAGTTAGGCCTGCCCATTTCACGAATTTGATTCAATGGTTTTTGCTCGACTTTTCCGTTTAATTCGATTTGTGCATTCACAGGCTCAATTGCCGGTGTCCCTAGGACTTCACGTAGCGCCGACCACACGCTGGGCTGGTAAGTTATCAGAGTAGCTCTTATACGCACGCTCCCATTTCAATGCCAATGCGGTAACAGTTCCTGACATTGCGCCTGGTTGTACGGCTTTCTAGATTCCCGACCCCTTGCATCGAGCGTTACCATATGGCGTCGTAATTGCAACCTCCGTAGCCACAGCTCTTCTACTCCCAAAGTGTGTTGTCTTCAGATTACAGTCTATATGAAGATTGGACACTGTTCATGGACACTCCTACCAGTTCCTGGCACAATAGAAGAGCATGTGCACTCAAGCTCCTTCTGAATGCAACGCTCTTTTCAATAAGCTGCTTATTCGAAAATAACACAGCATTGCTGCAGTATTGGGCACGCCAACAAATTTGCCGAGCACAACCTTGCATTGCTCTAGCGGGCCAGCGGCCAAATGCCGTCAGTACAGGGGGTCGTCATACTAGGGCAGCTTAAGGACTTGAAGGCTCCACCGTAATCCACGGCATCGGCGTCAAAAAGGAATGCACTGAGAAGAAGCGCAGGCACCTTCTAAAGCAGCCACCTTCTAAAGCGGTTGTTCAGCACTTCTGATGAGCAGAGTAATATATAAGGGGCATAGCCGCGTTTACGAAGCTTGCCTAAACATTAACGCCAACAACAGTTCCCTGCTATATGCGTCTCTGGCTGAATCTGATACTGGCACAACTAGCGACGTCCTCACAAAGATTATTAAAAAAACTAACTTAAACAGTGGATCCTTCTTCAAGAAGTAGCCAGTCCCTCGGGCTCTTGATACCCTACCCACCAACCCGGAGTTACTGTACTCCACAATAAGGAGTTCCACACCTGGTTGCACTACTTTTATCGTTATATTGATGCGCCATTTTTCGCAGTAGCCTTCTACAGCATCTTGCGTTTTGGGCCAGACTACTTTCCTTCAGAGCAACTTCCCTCAGCGTAGTCTTTAACGGGAGAAAATTACATGTGGACTTTGACGGGCAGCTCATGCAAACCATTAAAAGGGCAGTGTAGGCTCCTCATCTAGGTAGCAACTTCCAACTTCGTATGGGCTAGCGCAAATCGAAGCGCGCGATTGATGGCACAGATCTGCGTGATGGCACAGATGTGAGTGAGCACGTAAACGTATGCACCAAGGTATGGAACGAAAGCTTGCTGCAGCCGTCAGCTTTATGACGGGCTCAGAGGCCTACGGTGAGGCTCCAATAACTGCAACGGAAGGCTTTCCGCAAATCTGAGATGAGCGCTGAAAGCGCACCTGCCCCGCGCAGTGCAAACAATCAAGCAATGAAACGTATCTAGGATCTGACATATATAATTGCTCATCCAAACACAAAACTGATCCTGCTGGACTCCAGAAGAATGCGCTAGGCGTGCAGGACGCCCGGAGCCCACTGTAAAGCCTTGTATGTGTGCGCTCCAGCAAAATTGTTGGCTTCGCATTGAGTGCAGTGTCTGTCCTCAACATATATCTAATAATAATAACAAAAAAGATCATAAACTTAGAGTATTTAGGTTGTTTCGGCTATAGTTCGGACTGCGATTGTGCGTTTGCATGCGGAGGAGTGGCTCGCCTCTGTGGCCATGCACACAGCAAAGTACGTCGAACGATAGCGTTAGCTTCCCAGCGTTGAGAGGAAAGTTTCACACTGAGTCATTTTCTGCACGAACCTGTTCAGTACGTAGCTGGGATCAGTGTCGTCCTCCTGTGGCGTGGAATGACACATGTCCCCATATGTGTCTGTTATCCCGTTGTCCTTTTTCCGTTGCCTGTAGCTTAATTCATTATGAAGGAGGAGTGTTTGCAGGCACTGAGCACAGTGGACCCATCAGCCACGCGCCAAAACCCCAGCTCCCACCCGCAGACAGAGACCGTCCGATCCAGCCCAAGAAGCACCCCTGACCGATCCGGGGAAATCAGCTACACGGGTGAGTCAAACGGAGAAAAAGGAAGGTCATCAGGGGAGGACAGTGACAAGTCCAATGCACTCAGTGCCAAGTACGTCGCCTACCTTGGCTGTATCAAAGACAACTGGTCCTCCTGTCATGCCGCAAAGCTGCTTGATGAAGAGCTAATTTCTTACCTACGTCCCCGTTTCGTGTTGCTTTCGACGCCACTCAAAGTCAGGGTGCTGACTTCCTTTCTTTACATTAAGGCCGACCTGGTACGCAGAGACGGAGTATCCAGCTACCGTCTACCTGCCAGCACTGCTTTACTGATCTGCACAAAACCATGCTAAGGCCGTACCAGCTCTCTGCACTCATTCTGTTGTTTTGCACAATGCAGAGGGAAAGATGCAGCGAAACACTGAGTGAAATCACCAAGGAGGGGGAGACGGACCCAAATGAGTGGGTAAAGAAGCTTAGCCGCATCCTCGTAAGTCTTAAAGCCATGTCATTTTAGCTGTGCTCTCCAGTAATATGCGTAGGGAATCCACATTCGATGTAATTTTCGTTTTGATGACTCAGATTCCCTACATTACGAGCGGACGCATAGACTTGCGCGAGACAGACACCGAGACCGCTTTCAGGATTATCAATTTTCTAGACGAACAAAAAGGTCAGACGATCACTTCGATTACTCAGACCCCTCATATCCCCGAGTCATTCGTACTGAGCACCGTGCAAGCTACTGTAGGTGCACCGCTTGCTTGTTCAGAAGTATACAAAGCCCAACTACAGGAGTTCCTGAGCCTACAGGAACTACAGAAGTTCCTGTAGACTCAGGAACATTGCGCACCAAAAATTCGCCACACCTGTTTCTTTGACGCAAGCTCGACAGTAGTGCTAGATCTGTGGCATGCTTTAACTCAGCACTAAATCCACAGCAGGGTCCTTATCGCCAAAAAGCGGGACTCGAAGAGCAGCACATGTGTGAACCACACACTGAAATAGAATCTGCTTCTGCAGTGGCTGCAGCCGCGAGCAGCGAAGACCCACTGGTGAACCTGCTGAAACTACCGCAGAAAGGGGTTCTAGAAATGACCCTTTTCAACGCACGAGACAGCTTCGACAATCTTTTAAAGGGAGTAAGTGCAACAAAGTATGAGTCTCCTCACATTTTGCCGTGTCAGTGGTATGGTTACTTGGCATTTTTAACTCGATTTTAGTTCTCCGTCCTTCAGGCGTCTGTGTGAGGTTCTCCAATTTTTGCTTGCCGTTGTTTTATGGCACTTGCCAGATCGTCCATCGGGGAACCCAGGAGCTACGAAGGGCTCTGCGAGCGCAGCAGCAGCGAGAACGGAAGCAAAATGAAGCAAGAAAGGATTTTGCACCCTGAGAACGGTGTAAATTTTACATCGTTCTCATGCAGAGCAAGCATTACGCGCAGTGTCTACTACGCCAAGCTGCGAGATAGTGAAGCGAGAAGGATTACCCCAACCTGGTGATGAAGGATATTGCAGCGCGTGTAAGGCATGTCAGGTAGAGTGTTCAGCACACCGGCCTGTGGAACACCCGCTGCGTTGCTGAAGGGTTTTGCCTCTGGCGTGGCGGCGTGCCCACTCTCCTTTTTTTTGTAACGTTCGTCTTGCGTTGAACGTGCACTGAAGGCCTTTTAAGTTACTTCCGTTAGGTTTTGGAGTAAGCAAAATAGAACCAACCAAGTAATTGCGGAAAGAGCTTATCCAGGCAGGTAAGCAGCCACCCAATGTGCTCACCTTACTTTGAACCAGCCGCAGGTCCTAACTTTTCGGAGCCTCTAGGTTTAAAGAAACCGGTCCCCGGGAGGCATACCTACCAAAGGGCACAACTACGAGAACCTGGGGCTCAGTACATCCTCCTATTAAGGAGGATTTGCGTGCCACTGAACGCACCCTACTGAAAACCACTCCGCCCTGGCTTTCTACAGTGCCCCCATTCTGCACAACTGCGCAGCCTCCTCATACTAGACCACCTTGGAGACGGCCGCCTTCTGCGTATCTGTGCTCTGCAACGTGTCACTGGTCCTCCCTGGCCACTCTTGCAGCCCCCAAAGCAGGCGGATGTTTGCTGAATGCTCGCTATGGCATGCTGCGCATCTGCAAGACGCCCAAGACTTTATACACCGAGCTAACTTTAAGCATAAACTCTGGAAGGAGGGCAGCGAGCTGAGATGCTCCCCGCTCCCACTAAAATGTACCTGTGAACCTGGCACTGTCAAGGGGATCTACTCCTCTTCATGCCAGAGCACAGCGTGATGCACCCTGGCGTCAATACAGAGTCTCCACACATGGCTGGTAAGCAAACGGTGACAAGCCGAGCGGCAACTGCTAAATGCTACTCATCACCGCCCTCTCTGCGCATCCAATACAGCCACTTCTGCGACGGGTGCTTAAAAACATACCTCTCTCCTGCCCACAGAAAAAAAAGGCATCGCGTGTTATGCAAAGCATCTCAATCAACACGGCTGACTATGATATATTATCACGGACTGGTATGAAAGAGCCATGGCACGGATCATGCAAAATCAACAAGCGCCACGCTTTCTTAACGGAAGGACGCATCTTAACAAAACAAGCAGCCACAGCTGCGCGACAGCCAAACAAGGCAAATCAGGCCGCGTCCCGTGGGAAACAATCCATTTGTTTTCAAGTCATGACGCGCAAGCACGTGTACCTGCATCAGCACACCGTCTGACGTCAGGGGTATCATCCCTGTTTAACGAAAATCAATATATTTAATGTGAATCCTTGTCCGTAGCTTAAGGTCTCGGAACGCTGCGTTCTTCAAAGGAACAGCAATAAAATGGGCGAGCAGAAGTGGCACCAGATTCTGCAACAAATTGCTCGCAATTACCAAGCTGCTGACCATGTGATGCTGTTCCCGCCTTCTGCACCGTTCTCTGCAAATGCAGTTCGTGATGCATCCTTCTCTCTGTACGGTGAACTCTCTCGGACTACTTTGTCCAAATCGCATCGTCGCCGTGGTAAGCGGCAATGCATCTCCTCTGCACCACGTAAGCTATGTAGACCTGTAAGCCCTGGTGGAGGAGCCGTAGAGCTATGCAGCTGAATGGGCGACGAGTACGACTTCCCATATGCACCAAAGACCTCCTGAGCATCCATTAGGGGGTTTGTCCCGAAGGCAGGCTCAGTGCTACGCCTGGAACCATGGACGGCCAGAAGAGCCGTCTGCGCACCCACTAGCGTCGAGCCGTCGAATCCTATATCAGAACATCGGGTCAGGAGAGGTGCAGCCTGCCTGGGGAGCGCGCAGCCATTTCCCAATCCGGTCGCAGTAGACGAAGTGAAACTGTGCTCCGGTGATAGACTCCACATTGATGCTGATGAGATGCTCGTACAACTGCGAGACGGCAAGCACCTGGGAGATTCCGAAGCTGGTGACAACAAAGCATCCGTTGAGCGGTCCGAACTACTTGAACCTTGGGTGTCCCAACGCTTCAGAGAGTTCACCTTGGCCAAAAGTGTGTCCAAAGAAGATGCCGACGCGTTGGCGCCCGAGTCAGGTAGCATTCCTCCATTTATTACCTGTCGCAGGCAGTCAAACGTGACTTCACCTTTGTCCTTCAATTTGTCATGGTTCTCTTCCACGGCTTCTGCACCGCAGGCTGCCGGCATCCTTTCCCTTCTATGGCCTGAGCCCCGTCCACTAAGCCGAGACTGCTGCTGCTGCCGTTTCTTCCTCTCCAGGTGAGGAGGAAGGCTGCAGCAACAAGGCACACGCAAACACACAGAGCACTCTCAAAAGGCGCATTTCTGCTGTCAAAAACAACCTGCACTTTGCTCGGGACCAGATAGCCACTTTAGAGTGAGATGCGACGAAATTGAAGCAAGCGTACTTCTCCGGTCGAAGATCCGCGTCTCCATGTGCGTGCCTGCACAGTTCTCCACTGTAGCAACAGCCCTGTCGCCAATACTTGCATATGGTTGTTTTGAAAACACCAACAGTCGACTGAAGCTCGTGCTCTCCATGAGCAAAATTGCAATCCTCATTTTCGCACTTTCCCTTCAACCAGTACTTACACAAAGATGTCTTCCGCAGCTCCAGCTTCTTCTGCAGTTCCGTCATGTTGTGCGCATAGTTGCAGCTTTCCCTATTTGGGCAGATACCCAATCTCAAGAAACTCAAACACAACAAGTTCCTGCAAAAAAAAAATAGTAGTTCGCCCACGCAGACTCATACAGAGCACGTCTGCAAGAAAAGATCACCAGACAGCTGCCAGATCGCAAGATCATTCTCTCGCAGCGGGCACTCCGATGTGTGGAGGGTCAAATGCCAGCACGCTACGCAGTATTACCGCTTTGGGAAAACGGGCTTCCGTTGAAGCCCGCCTTGTGCCTGAAGATGCAGCATTGTGACTAGGGCAGTCTGGAGGGCTAAATGACTGTCGAGGATCGCGTTGGAAGAGCGGCTGGACACCCCCTTCTCTCCTCGACGCTCGCGACCCGAGTGCTTGATTGGAGACGGTGTGCCATCGCGAGCTCTTCTCCCCCCGGAATGCGCCGAGCCGGACTTCGTCAAAATATCCACATACTGCTGACCGTCCGGTTCCCGGGCCCCTGGTTGAACTAAACCTTGTTCTGCAGCGTGAAGCAGCTGCTCCAAAAGCAATTCCTTTGGCTGCTGCACCACACTAGGGTTAGGTAAGAACAGCTGCTCGACGTCTGGCAACCGACGGCCCCGAGGGCCTTCTACGGGGTTGCTCTTGTCACCAGCATGGCCGCCAAGAGCAGCTTCGCCTACATGCTCAAGCGTTGCAGCAACACCGCCAAGGACGAGGCGCTGGTCATTGCCCCCGTCACCTGATTTGCGAGAGACTATGGAAGTAAGTGTGTTCCTTCCATCTGCCGCAAACCCGCCCTTCCACGGCATCATCTGCTGTCCCTGGATTGATGAAAAGCTCCCATCCGATGGGATAAGGAAGACGTGTCTAAAGCCGTCCATGTCGGCTACTTTCCTCTATATCAATCCGATCTCCGCCGGGTCCTCCAATACTCCGTCAGGCGGCTGGACTTCTCAGGTTCAGGAAGACACGCTCAACCGTGCCAGAACAAGCAGAAACTAGTACAGAACAACTAGCTGCCGAGAGACAGGCCTTATTTGAACACTCGTGGAGCTCAAAATAAAGCGGCGGCACAGATACACTTATTCAGGAGTAGAGAAGACGCTCCTCGTAAGCAGTAAAGCGCCAGCACCTCCATAAAGCGTCCGAAAACAAAATGCTGTGCGACCTCCCTCGCACCCGTGTACCGTGAACTTCTCACGCTGACTGGACAGTATGCTTCTTTCCGGTCAGTGTGTAGAGCAACTCGTTGGTAAAAAAACGACTTAAAATGCAAGCTGCAAACCTCGAGGACAGAACTCGCAAAGCAAGGGAGCCTCCAACCGCAAATGACTGCGAAAACCCAAGAACAGCTACAATTCTACTCGGAGGGACGAAATGCGTCAAATCCCCATTCCTATCCTGTGCTCTCCTAAGCAGAGAAATTCCCGTAAGGTACTTATATTCCAATATATTAACACGAAAACAAACCACTGCTGAACCGTCGCCTGTCATGTGCCCAGCTCCGATATCTTCAAGATCAGAGCTCATTACAGCTGGTACAGTTTTCCAAAAATCGTACTTAAATTCTATATCCCTCTGCTGCGATAAACTCCACCCCTGCACAGGGCGAATCTTGGAGCGTCCTTCAACCTTCAAGAGGGGGGTGGTTCACTTAGGTGTGCTGGTAGCAGCGTGCAGCCGAAGCATCTACCTCAGCGAGTACTCAGTTCATTAAAAAACAGGAAGATCCTGATGCGCAAAAATGCTCAAGAGTCCCTACGTTCTGCTTCAAGACGGTAGGGGGTGAGGCTGGGATGCGACGCGGTCAACATCCCGTACCTTCGAAAACTGCTGTCCTAAAAAAAAGACACTTAGCACCTTTGGAACTGCAGTTGATTGCAGTGTTGTCAGAACCACAAAAAACGAAAAATGAGTTGTAGGCCCAGCCCATGACGCAGTAGAGCAGGAACGCAATTCAGTTGAAGGCGAGACCCTATCCTGAGGTGGACGCTGTCGTCTCGCAATTCAACTTTGTGAGACCAGACGCATATATTGCCTGATCTCTTGACAAAAACATTAATATAATAACTGAATAAAGAGAAAACAAAAATCTGGCGGACTGGCTGCACCGATGGTCTTGCTATAACAGACCAGTGGAGAGCACTGCTGCTTCGACGCTCTTGAGGCAGGGGGGAGAGGCGCGGGCGCAGACTGTAGCAGTGACAAGCTGGGCTTGGAACCAACAAGACATGATGAATTGTGTTTAAAATGAACAGAATTCATATTCCTAAGTGTACAAAATTGTGTACTAGCAATATATGCTATTCATTGTGTAACGAGTGCCACCTGTGGGGGTGAGGAAGACGACACTGCACACCCACCGCAAAACTGAAGTTGCCTTTTTCCGGAACGTCCTTCAGTGAGGAAATATAGAAAGACTGAAACTTAAGATGGTGCGGCACTGGGAGTGTGCATAACCTTGCTTACTGCCAAGGGACACGCGACCACTTAGTGACCCTTGCGGACGGGGGAACGGAGGAACTATCCTCTGACAGTGCCCCTACAGCTCAACGCATTTGCGCTGCCACATCCCACGACAATATGTGCAACTAGTGCAACTGTACTAGTGCGATCGTCTACTGCACCACACAGAGCCTTGAGCACCCCCACTGAAAGCAGAGCCGTCCTGGCACTGTGCGTCGGCCTTCACGAATTAGACGCGAACTGCCACCTGCACAATCCCCCAGCAGCTACAGAAAACCTAGGAGAAGCAGGCAATGAGACATCCGAGGCGGGACGTGACTGGAGGAACTACGGACCTCCTGGCGTCCAAGGCTACCTACCGGCATACTACATTCCCTTCAGCCCACACAGCTTCCAACAAGAACAAAAAATTCTCGTGATGCCTGGTGAATGAGCGCAGTACCAGACATATGTGTACACACCAGAAGAGCGCTGCGGTGCCACTGGCACCCCGGGCCACATGGAGCAATTCCTCATGGCCGCTGCTACACGACATGCGATGCGCCTTAATTGAGAGACGAAATGAGTGCAAACCAAAGGCACCGTGAGTACAGCGGTTGGGACAGGAAAAAATGCGCCCGCTACTACAGCAGCGCGTGGAAGGGGCGCTGCTCGGTCTTCGTTCAGGGAAGTCGACCCGAGGCTGACGTAGCAGACTCAGCAGCTCAGCATCTGTACCTTAGGGCTTCTTCATTGAATGATACTAGCACTAATTGAGGTCTGGCTACTATATGCAAGCCTCTCAAGACGCCAGACTAAGCTGTGTTGATATTTTTATCGCATGCTTCATGCAGTCGCAGTCCAGTAGACGGTACCACTCAGCTGCTGGCAGCGAGCCTCAGCAAGCTGTAGCCGATGCAACGTTGCCGTTTCGACTTGTCTCCGGCGGCGATAAGTCAATGTCTCCCGATAACTGAAAAGGCCCCTCTAAACGGGGGGAATTTCCGGAAGACCCCATGTAAAGACGAAGCGCCTGCACCTCCTCTTTTCCTCTGCCACAGCTCAACACAGAAAACATTTCCTTTCTGAGGGTTTATCATTAGGCGCTAGGTTCTTCTTTTGTTCAATCACAAGCAGCAGCATGAGAAATAATGTAAGCAACTTTAAGTTTACTGCCGCCGAAATGTCCAGCCGACACAGTGCAGTCACAGCTAACTGGGTCGTACTTACGCTGGCTTGAAAACTTGTGTATGGGTTTGCCATCGCTCTGATTGCATGTCAGTCGAGTAGGCAGCTGATGAACAGCATGTGTGTGCATTCTGAGAGTCATTCGCTGACCAGCAGCCGTCACGCCACCTGCATAACCAATCTTGGAACCTGCTGCCCTGCAACGCCGGAATACGTGGACGGGAAACGCCACCAAAACCAGAAGGTACTATACCCGTTGCCGCAGCACGGATGTCCAGCATGCCTGCGAGAAACGACGTTGAGAAATACTTGTTTGAATTACCAAAGGAACAAAGTTCACTCCAATAAACTCGAATTTCTACAACCGCCTACTACAGAATAGACATTTCCTATAGAAAGTCTATTCACTCACCTGATATGTTGATGGTTTTGTCGTTGCTGTCCCGGCTTTCGTGGACGTTCACCAGCGGAATAACGAATGGAGGATAAGAAACATTAAAAACCTGAGTTGTACCACTAACTGCCCCCTTCAAGTCTGAGAGTTGCTGAGCCTCGACTTTCTTGAAGGCATTGAACTCGTTGGCGAGGTCATGTAGTTGTCGCTGCAGCACTTCGAGTACACCGGCAAGCCCAGCATCTCGACGCTCCGTCAGAATGAGGGCCTTGAGCTCTTCTAGCTCTCCCTAATTGGAACCCGCAGTGTAATGAATATAGACATAACGTAGGAAACTGACGACTGCAATTCGGAGGAACGCGACTCATTACGGCTGCTTTACCTGCTCTTCAGAGACAGGTTAGACCGTTTAGCAGATCTAAAAACTTGGCCCTGCAATTACCGCAACTAAGCGCTTGCTGCTACTCCATAATTCGAGTGAGAACAATGGAACGAACCTTTAGATATTCATTTTCCCGACGCATGCGTTCATTTGCTGCAATGAGAGCTTTTTCTTTTTGATTGCTCGCCTGCTCCTCCAATTTTTTTTGTTGCTCTTGCAGCGAAGCAAGCAGTTGCTGGATATGCCTCTGATTTTCTTCTGCCTTATCTATTGCATGTGCACTTTCCATGTCCTTTGCCCTGAGTTGCTCATGCAGCTTCTCCACCTGCTCTGCGAGAACATCCCGCTGCGCCTTCAGCCCTGCTGCCTCATACAGATTCCAATCCTGCATAACAGGTTGCGGTGCTGTCGCGTGCCTCTCTTTAAGCTCGGACACTTCGACGTGAAGTCGAAGGCAGCCCTGCTCAAGTTCTTTCAAACGATCTTTGAACTGAGCCTCCCTGCCCTCAAGTTCAGCCGCCTGCAGCTTCACAAGCTGTCGCTGGGCATCTTCGAGAGATCTTTGGTATTGTTCCGTACTTCGCTCTAGCGTAGCCTCAAGTTCTTTGTACTTTTCCTGGGCCTTGCTCAAACTATCAAGAAGAGCCTCGTGCTTTTGGTGCCACTGAAGAGCTACTTGCTCATGGCTTTTATTCGCTTGCTCCAGCTGAGCAGAAAGGGATGAATTCTGCTCCCTCAGACCTTTTATTGTCTCTGCGAGTTCCTCATACTCCTTCCTCAGGCACAAAGCTCCTTGATCAGCTTGTTCTAAAGCAGCGCATTTCTCTCTCTCTAACTCTTCAATTTGTTCCTGCATGACTGCAAGGGCAGCCTTTTGAGCTAATTCCAGTTGTCGCTTCTCTTCTTCCTTCTGTGACAAAAGCTGCTGGGTTTCCTCCTTCTCGGCCTGGAGCCCTAGCTCAAGGTCAGCAATATTCTTTTTCAAGCGCTCAGCCTCTTCTGTGAATGCAGCTTCACGAGTGGCAAAATCCTGAATTTTGTCGAGGAGCTCTTGCATGCGTACCTGCATGTGCTGCACCTCCCGTTCCTGCACCCGCAGAGCCTCCTGTTTTTCTTCATTTAGCCGGCTCATTGCTTCCTTCTGAGCCGTAAATTCTGCTGTTTTCATCTCAAGTTCGAATTTTTGTCGTGTGGCCTCTTTAAGTTGCTCTTTCAGCTCTTGCAATTTGTTGTATGCAGAGCGAAGCTCTGCCTGCATCTCCTCTTTCGCCTCTTGCGCTGCATTGGCTTGCGCCACCAGGTCTTGCTTCAAAGTCTCCGCCTCGCTTTCTTGTTTAGCCAGCCTACCCTTTAGAAACTCCACTTGTTGCTGGAGCTGTTCTTGCATTTCCCTAGCATTAGCTTCAAACTCACGTTGCTCTGCCTCCATGGAACGCTGCTGGAGAGCGCTCTGTGCCAATGCGTCAGCGCGGCGACGTTCTTTCTCGAGCTTCATAATGCATGGCGCAACAGATGGCACTCCTTCTATTAAACACAGTGCGCTTTAAACGGTTCGCGGATTTGGCATATTGACTGACAACCATGAAACCCCTTAGACATGGAATAAATCGGACTTACCAACTCCAGTAATTCCTCTCTCCGCTTCTCCGCCTCGGCACGTTCCTCCTCGCTAACACTCCCACGTTTCACGAGTTCCATTAGTTTACTGAGTGATGACAACAAGCTTATGCAGAGCTCAAGAAATGGGTATGGCTGCTGGGATGTTCAACGCTACTCAAGCAAGAATCGCCTAAATAAATAATGAGGAGTGATCACACTGAAGCTGAATGTTCGTTACTGCAAAGGAGAAATCCAGCCACATCCAGCGCCTCACTGAGTAGTCACGCCAAGCGCATTCGCGACGTTCGTCGTTTCTACTAGCTGTCCCTCAAGGCTCTTCACACGCGAAGAAAGCTCTTCAATCTCCTTCATATTCTCCTCCACGCTGCGTTGAAGAGTAGCCCTCTGCTCCTCCAGCTCTGCTTGATGCTTCTGCGGCAAACACTCAGCAGGCCCTCTAACTCCGCAGTTTTGTCCGTGCTTGTCGTTCACTGATCTTTTCGAGACACTGCTTGGTGCTCGTACTCGGCTCATAGCCATATCCTCCTAGCTCAACACGCTCCTACCTCAGCTTGATCCAGAAGGGACGCTTTCATTTGCAACTCTTTGAGCTGCTCCGCTACTTTCTCCTCAAGACTCTTCACAACATCTGCTGGTGCCCTCGATGCCAAAGCATTGGCATGGCTTTCCTGTGCAAGGCGCGTTTACAAAGCTACAACTTTCAGCCATAATGGCTACAGGCAATTGCATTCTTGTAGGAGAAGCAGCGTGAGACAAAACAGGGGTGGTCCAGGCTTTGCGGCCAAAATGTCTACAAAACCTAGCGCGTACCTGAGCGTCACGAAGCATTTGCCTTGCTTCTTGTACTTGAGCCTGCAAATGCTCATTATCTGCAGCCGTCAAGCACAGGGCAGCAGTCGAAGTGTTGAGATCGTCTTTGGTAGCTTCCAGGACCTGCGCAGTGCGCTGGAGCTCAGCAGATTTCCTCTCCAGTTGTTCTCTGGCGGCAGCAAGTTCGCGAGAACGTTCCTAAAGCGGCAATGCAGCAGTACACAAAAGCAAATGAAGCCACTGCTTGTACTGTGTCCGGTTCTACGCGACAAGTCTCTCAGCCCTCGCTGCAAACAATGTAGTGCGCAAGTTTAAACAAAGCAAGTGAGGCATCGAGGGATAATTCCCCCAAGTGCTGAAAATGGAATTTGCGAAAGTCATACCTCCAGTTTCTGCTGTGAAACTGCATCCCTTTCTTCCATTTCCTTCTTAATTGAAGTGAGCTCTGCCTTAAGTTCTTCATTGGATTGTCTTACGGTATCCAGCTCCGCGAGGGTTGATTTCAACTTGTCCTGCACCTCGCTCAGCCTGAAACATGCCAACGATACACAACGTTCACCGCAATCCCTATGTATTGTAGATTGCTGCTCCAAGAGCAACTGTTTGTTTCAAGAAACTTGAATGCGCTCAAGCATTAAGTGTAGGCGCCCAGCTATTAAAATTGCCAGCTTTCTGGAGCCCTGGCATCATCGCATCTTGTCAACGCGACAACGTTCGCCCCAAATGGATTCGACTACTCACCTACGGGGCATGCTGCCCAACTTGGTCAGGTGCAGCTCGGTAGCCAATGACACGGCCGGCTCCGCAGGAGCGGGTTGGGGAGTGACAAGGAGTTGCTTTACAGACGCCCTGCGAGGGTTTGGCGCCGCACCAAACAAGTGGCTGATAGAGCCCCGAGGTGTGACTTGCCTGCTCGTGACATCTCCTCCTCTGGGCGACTCCAAGGTGGGAGCTTGTTGTTGAGTGCTCAGCGTCACATTCAGAGACTCCAGTAGCCGGCCCTTGCGATCCAGCTCTCGCTTAAGAGACTTTATTTCTTCGTCCTTCGCTTGGGTAGTGCCTTTAAGCGTAACAAGATCATGCGCCAGTTCTGTCACTTTCTGAGAGTCCTGCGTGCTAGCTTGCACGGTCAGTTTCTTAATAAGCTCTTGGAGAGCCGCACACTCCCTGCTCAAGTTATGTTTTTCTTCCTCAAGTTTAACCAAATCCTTCTGGTTCTCCTGAGCCAAAAGAGATCCCCCGAAATACTCAGATTTTTGGAAGTTCACTTCTAGGCAGTAAAACGTGCACGCAGCAAACCAGCTCTGTTGCGGCCGCCGCAGCTTCAAGGATTACCTGGTATGCCTTGATGCGTGCTTCCAATGTACTTAACTGACGTGTCAGTTCCCGTCCCTCGGCCTCTAAATCTGAAATGCGCTCTGTCATCTCCTTGAGCTCTTGAACCTGCAGCGACAGAAAACTCAAAAACTTGGCTATTAATCCAGAAACTTTCACATGCTTACTCTACTGAATGCCGTGCCCCCCGAGAGCCTGAAGCTGTAGGTTACTTAGCCGACCTGCTCATCATTGGTTTCCACTGCATCTTGAAGCTTTTTTCTCAGCGATATAACGTCCTGCTTCAAGTGTACATTCTGCATTAAAAAGAAATCACCGTTCATGGTAGCAGTGCAAAAGATAGGAAGAAATGTTTCGTGCTGGGGTCGCGCTACACAGAAACAATGCGCAACGTGCACTCCCCCGCGAGGCATTGTGCTTACCTGTTCCTTCAACTTTCCTACTAAATCATCGAAATCATTCTGAAGATAGTCCAAAATTTTATCAAATAGCTGACCCAAGACCTGGGGATGCAGATTGGTATAATCATCTGTTGTCATGTTCTCAAGACTGCAAGTGGAGAGCCTCCTTTGGGATGCTGAATCTGACGTCACAACCGCACCCAATCTCTTTAAGTATACGCGTCCAGTTGCTATATTTTTCGCTCTACTTTTGAAGAACGTTCTCTGTCAATCATGCTCCACTGAATTCAAGAGCAACTTACCTTCCCAGTCGACGTCAGGGGGTTCGACGTCCCTATCCGACATGTAATCCAGGCAATCGCTTTGCTGAATAGGAAGAAGGCAAGAATAGCTGCCTCTAGTCATAACGCCAAAAAGCAACAGTGACTGTTTAGTTGATGCAAGTCGTTCTAAGTTTCACTGAACAAGCATACGCCACCTCTCGAGTGAGCAGTTGATAAAGCAGCTCTCAGTTGGAACATATTGTCCTTCACTAGATGAGCATTATTTCCCACTGAGAGCCTTCAATGGCCACAAAAAACGACCTTTGAACTCGACAACGACTAAAAGCACAAACCATCCGTGGAGCAATAGCTTAAAAAGAGAGAAAGTACTCGGCTGGCACATTGAAGAGAACTGGAGTGCCATTGTTATGTGGAGAATTGCTCACTGCATCGCAGTCGGATTCATCTGATTCCTGCTTGTCTGTGCTTCGGTTGCTTCCGAACATATGTAGCATGCCGCGGCTGGCAACGCAACTCTGCAGTTCCTCGTCTAGGCCTGAAGAATCCGCATCATGCGTTAAACAACGTCCAAAACAAGGACACAGAATAAAAGCTAAGAGCGCCTTTAGCCCAGGAGCCCAGGTTATGTGCGGGGCGCAACTGTATAATGACTTACAAGAAATGGAAACAGACTTGCTCGCGGGCTCTGACAAGCTTGGAAAGGACCTGCGTACGCGTGTTCGCCTCCGGAGCAGCAGCGTCTGAGTACGTTTGATTGTCTTGCGCCGCTCCAGGGCATGCGCCACGGCGTCCATTTGCTGATGAGCTGCACGAATAAAATTACACAAAACGTGAGACCTGAAAAAATTCAGTGAAGACCTGAAGACCTGAAGAAATTCGACGATGGAACTATTGGCAAAAGCCATGAAACCGGCGGGAAACTATTCACAACGCGGTCAGAATCGCGCGTCTCCACTCTGGTCAGCTCCTCTACATACCCCCTAACGACCTGAGGTAGCTTCGGAGTAACTGACTGCGCTTTTTCAAGCTTAAATATTCGCCAACTTCAGTCGCACACTCAAAGTGCCACTCGTATGGCAAGCGACACACACAGGGCCTACCTTCATTGCCGCTGCCGAAGCCAAATAAGCCTTCCGTGCGCGTCGACCTCTTGGAAAGGGTTCTACCTGCCTGTAGGACGCTCCGCGCCCGTCCAGGCGCTTCTTGCTGCAGTGCCTGTGCAAGATTCTTCTTGTAGCGGTCTAGCAAGTCCAAGATTGCCGTGAGCTTCGCAAAGTTTTCGGCATCCATTCTCACCGAATTTGGGGCTCCTCCCCAGCAGCGAACTGCGGAGGAGGCTACAGTAAACGTGACAAAAGTGAGTTGTACAGGTGCCCGTTATGAAGCATTATAGGAGATGAAGCAGAGTGCAGGTGGTGAGGGAATGCAAGGCATGAGTGCGTATAATTGGTCGCAACAAAGAAAGGCCATCTAGCTTATTGACTTCTCACACTTCATAGCGTCCCCTAAGAAAGAGCACCAAACTACATGCATTCGCTGCTTCTTGACGGGAGCGACCCTGAGGATGGTGCAGGGCAGGACAACCCTCGAAAACAGCAGGACAGCGAGCCCCTCTGTGGCAGTGGAATATCACTCAGTAACCAGAGATGGTGAAGGGGAAAATTCTTGTTGAAGGGGAAGATGCAGCGGAAAAAGTTGGCAAATTATAGCCTGTACTTCCTGCGAGGCAGCCAATATCGGCAGTCCAGGAAAAAGGTTGCTCCCAAGACCGGGTAGGCTGAAAGAAGGTAAGAATATGGAGCTGAAAACAAAAATTGAAGTAATCTTAATGGTAAAATCGCAGCAGGGGGGAGGAAGAGCGTAGTTTTTCGACCACGTGCCACCATCAGTCGATTCGGCGAGCAGGCAGGTGCGATTGGTGAGACGTTCAGTTCGAAGATACAGGTCTGTGCGAAGAGCCTCTCTAAGCAAGCATTCCTATCAAACTGTAGATTTGCCCAGCACCTTGCCCAAAAACATTGGGCTACGTTCTGTAAAGATACCGGGCGCGCTGACGGAGCAAGCTGGCGTGGCCCAGCTGCTGCTATTCGGGGGACAGAAAAACGGGGCTCTTTGCTCACACCGTAGGAAAAGACTTCTTCATAAACCAGAAACAAGCGTTCTTTACCACCACTCAGCGGCGCTCGATAGCCCCCAGCATGCTTGAGAAACCTCACCGAGGCAAGCCCGAGCAGCCGACTCCTTGGGGCCCGCCAGAAGGCCGCGGCTCCCACTCGTCGCACGAAAACAACTGGTCCACCAAATATTATGCATTTTCGCTTTTCTTGGACTTCTTCTAGTTACAGTTGGCCTACGATTCTAGTCCAGTTTCCAAACGCTCCCGTGCATGTAGGAATGAGCAGCATCTGAAGGACTAGAGCCCAACCGGTGGTCCAGCTGGACCAGTACACAGGTTAAGTACCAGCACCAACAGCTCGCTGACTAACGTACTCGTTCTATTTTAAGGGATTCATTGCAGCTTACCAGATAACATTATGGCTGAGACCAAACTATATTCGTATTCTACGATGACCTTTCAGGCTCACGCAGAACTGTGCGTAGCCTGTTGGCCACATCGAGCAGCGACATTAACTCGAAAATGCATGTTCCTAAGATTTTGGCTAGAATAGCACTTTGATTTCACAAAAGGCCGAGATACCACGGGTAGAGACTAGATATGGGCGGTTTTGCATGCATAGTACAATCTGTCAAGCCATGGCACACCTCTGCACAAATGGGTGCTCCCTTGAGCACAAAGAATCTGAAAACAACCGCGCCTCCGATCAGCTCATATTTTTACAAGACTTGGAGCCGAACGCCCCCAGCATGCTGGAGGAACCTAAATAAAGCGAGGGCTAACGCCGAGGGAAGTGGCCCTGCAAAATCCCCTCACCACAATACGGGAAGAGGAAAATGATGAGTCACATATCCATATAATGTATTCTCGGGATGAAAAGAGCTTCTAAACGACGCGGCGGTGATCCATGCAGCTTCGCTGGGCAAGCCAATATACCGTCCGCAGCAGTGGGAAACAAGCCTTGCCAGGCAAAGCTCCACTGTTTGCTTTCTTTCTGTGTGAGCTGAGGCTAAATTGCGTGCTACAAAAATAAGGATATAAAGGAGCTGATACGTATATACCGTTGCAAGCAGCTAGTAGCAAAAGCTAACGGAAGAAAGTTCGAAAGTGGTACGACTTCAGCAGATAGCCGAACCACCGTCCCTGGATAGTCAATAGGTAACAGAGCTTGACATTTGGATCGCAGTGCTCTGGCAGTTATATGCTTCGCCTTGCTTGAGTAAATGAGTGTCGGACGATTACTGCCAAGGCATCAGAACTTCGAAGCAGTAACTGTTCAACTTTGTACAACTCGAAAACCCAGACTCCCCAGCCCTGGCTGCGCTACCGTGAAGTTACGGAACTGTACTGGAAAACGACAATGCCAGTCTGGCAAACAGTGTCAGTTCATTGCGTGCCGCCTTCCTGTGGCCTGCCAACATTGGTTGGTCTCTTTGGCAATATTGCAAAATGGCACGCGCTGCTATTCATTGAGGTTCCTGAGAGCAAGTGTCTTCACCGCTTTGCTCCACCTTCAAATTTCGATTCGCTGAGCGTGTCTCCGTGTATACATCGTAACTTCGGTGCGTGGCGCCTCTAGCACGTCACCCTTTCATCTGCGTCATCTACTTAGACATCCAAAATACCCGCAAGAAGGGGAATGACGGTTGAAACCTGTCGGTCCACCAGAACTCCTCGGCCTGACTGGGAACTTCCGTGGCTCTCTTGGACCTTTATAACCGCGCTGCATGCTGTCTGAAGTGTGACTTTGTTGCCAAAGCAGGGCCTTAAAAGCTGTGGGGGTTTTTGCAAGAGTTGTGTTCGGCTACTTCTGAGTGTACGCCCGGCCCGCCTGTTGAGTCCAATCCCTGGCTGGAGTTGCAAATTACGAATTTCGAGCAAAGTGTGGGAGACGCTAATTCACTAAACCTACATATGATTGAAACGGAGTATTCTAACTCTGAAAGAGCATTACAGCGACAAAACAGAGCGGTTAAAATCAAGCTGGCCAAAGTAAAATCAAACGTCGATGTGCCTAATGGGATGGTTGCGAGCTGTCACAATAATATGGCCAAAAACGCCACTGTGGGGTGTTAGGTAAAAGAGGATGCACGCGATTGGCCGTGAGGAGGAGCGTTCCATTGCACTTCATTGAAGAGCGCCACGGCTACACAGGAGAGTGGCATCTTGAGGAACCAGAACGGCTTTCACGCCAACAAACGGGCCCTCTCCGCTCTTCTCCTTAACTAATACGAGAGCACAGCAGGGTGCGGCTGCTGCTGCTATTTCTCCTGCAGCTCTTCTGACGTTTGTTGACGTAAAACAACACGAAATGGAACCGAAAACAAAGCATACGCTTCTGCGGAACGCTCATGTGCCTAAAGCATCTATATTGCCGGTTGATGGCAGCCTTCTCTTTATGTAACTTCGTGAGCCTACAATAACTTAAGCTAACTAGCAGAAAACTAAGCTATTCAAGCGGCGCAAGACCTTTCTTTGCATCTGCAGCGAGAGCCGCCTCCTGTGCCTCCCGAAGCTTGGAGTCCACCACCTTCTTCACTGACAAATGGCTGAAAAGCAGGACAAAAAACATTCGGGAACTCCCATCAGAGAAAGGACTGCATCTGTGTCCTCTGTCTTTACACGTCCGTGGCTTGCTAGCACCAAGCTAGGCTGACTTCTTCGAAAGGGGTCAGATTCGCATTTAGTAAACTCAGTGAAAAATTACTCAATTGATGGATCCACCGTGATAACATTCGAGCGAAGCTGAATACTGAGAGCCCCAAAAAGACATCACAAGAGGCATTATTCGGACGGATCCCGACATTTGAGCAAAGGGACGAGCAAAGCATACGGTCATTGCCATCATCATCACTGGAACAAGCAACAGCAGCTGTCTACCGCTGCTGCTCCTGCTGCTGTTGACGGCAGGAGCACAAGACACAACGGGCGAAAGGGACGGATGCTTACGTTGCGGGAAAGATGCCTTCTAAAAATACCACAGCTCTCTCCACGGCTGAGAGAGGCAAAGGCGTCCGAACTCTAGAGACAAAGAGATCCGTCAGCACCCTCACGTCAATGCGCTGCACCAGCAAACACAGGCAACCTGCTGCTTCCTAGCGCTTGTAGACTCCCCTAGCTACTTGACTGCGCGCAGCTAGTCGAATAGGCTTAGCTAGCTGCTCTTATATCGTTAATGGGGCGCGTTGACATTACTGGCATACAGAGCGTCGGTCTTGGTATAAACATGCATCGAGAAGACACTGTAGAACGATTTGAACCTCCTTAAGTCGTTGTACATTCCTGAAGAAACCGGAGGCAAGAACTTAAGCGTCATGCCAGTACACGTCCTAGTGCACCTACCGTTGGACGTTCCATCAGAACGCACAAAAACAGAGCTCTAGCTCCTAGGGTGTGCAGATGGGCAGTAGCAGCAGCAATGCACGCACGACTTACTCATAGAGTTCCCTTCGTATCTGTTGCGCTGCTTCTTGCTGCAGGCGCGCAGTCATCCGCTCTTCAGTCTGCATCAACAACCAATAAGAGAAAACCTCTCACACCTCATCACCGGGCCTCCTGGTCTAAAGCAGCGCTTTCACCGCTTGTTGCTGCTGCCCTTACTTTGCGGCGCAGTCGTTCCGAAACAGGACTCCTGGAGAATGGCAAACAGAAAAGGCGGTGAAAAAAAGAGTGGAACCTGCGGCATTGACTAGCTACGACAATCTTCCCAAAATTGCCCGTGAGGCTGTGGCGGCAACAGTTACAAATTTGAACTCTTCCTCAGTGCTAGCAAGAGCAGCCACACGGAAGCAAAATGCCTCTCTTCGGGTGCCCTGAAAGAGCAATCGGTAGCTACGTTGCCAGTTGAATGACTCGTCTGTTGGTTACCTGGTGGGGCTGGTGCTGTTTGACACGGAGCGCCTGACCAAAGAAGGACTTGGGCTGCGGTTTCCTACAGACGGCATAAAAAGAGAAGGACGCCTCGTGGGTTGCCGACCCCGAGTGAGAGGCGACGACAGCAGCGATGGAGATGAGCATTCCCTGGTAAGATCTGGTGGAGACGAGGACTGCCTTGTTGAGCAAGTACTAACTGACGAGAAGCCGCCAACAGAAGTGGTCGCAACAGGTGTGGCGCTTTTGCCGCTCTCTGTTTCCTCCACCTGCTTGTTTTGCTGCTTCTTTTGCTCCTGCATCTGCACATGTTGTGTTCCAGTTGCACGCCGCTCTTGTTGCTGCTGTCTGACACAACGAATAGGACTGCCACCAATATGTCCGATTAAGGACTCGCCCTTGAAGGCTCCTGGAGCTTGTTGGGGTTGCAGCAAATGTTGCTGCTCCTGCTGCGGTTCAGGAGGTGCAGCGGCAGGCGGAGATGGGACACTGTCCACGTCAAATCCGGGTACCCAGCTTGCGTGCTGTATTAGCAGCTCCCTACTGCGCCGCAGCAATGATACTTGTTGCCGCATCTCGTGCTGCTGTTGTAGCTGCAGACAGCAATTCTGCCACTGCAGTGTGTACGCTACCAGACGCTGGCGTAGCTTCTGCTGTCTCTCTTCCCCGTCACGCGCGCGAGATGACAGCGGAATCCCATCCTTCAGTTCCACGATCTGTATGTCGTAGTGCATCTGCTGCTGCCGTCGCAGAGGGCTTAGGGGAGCCGCTGATGGCGCAATTGCACTGCCGCTCGGCTTCCGTGGCTTCCACTGCAGCAGCTGTGGAAGAAGCCACACCAGCCGCCCCACATCTTTTATCAGATCGTTCCTCACTTTGCCACTACCCGTGCTGACGCTTGACGTATAGCCAACCACGCTGCTGCTGCTGTTACTTTTGACCGAACCAATGTCGGGTTCTGTGGCGCTACGGGAATAGTGCGTCAAGGCCAGTTTTGTGTACGCTGGAAGAATACCCGAAAAAAGCAACAAAGGTTCCCCGCGGTCGTAAAAGCGGTCAAACAGGATTCTCAACCTACAGCAGTAGCAGCAGCAACAGACAGTAAGAGCGATGCGATAAAACTTGCAAGAAACCGCAGCGAGAGGCAAAGGACAGAAGAGAAGGGCTCAAAAACTGACATAGAGAGGGCCTACTAGGCCCCTGTGCCTAACAAACAACCGCGAATTTGTCACAGACTTGAGACATGATGCCATAGGAAGAAACGCATAGCTGCAGTATGCCACATTAATGAAGATTTTGCAGCGGCAGCAGCAGCAGCAACAGTGCGGAAGCTCCTGCCTGTCCAAAGTGACCATTACTCACAGCCCATACAGACGGCAAAGACGTTCAAGCTGTCTATTCAGCTTGACAGCAGCCAGGGGGGCTTCTGCTGCAGCACATGTGTCTAGGGCACTGCAGTGGAACCGCCCGCTGAGCCGCTGCTGCTCAGAAAAAAGTTGCTGCATGGAAGCAACCTCCTGTGGTGTTAGGCGCATTTCACAATCTCCTGCTGATTCTTGCTCTCCCGAATGTTTCCGTTGCAAGCACTGGGCGCCATGCTCGCCATCAAAGGAGAATTGAGGCTTCTTTCGAGGAGGTGTGAGTAGGAAGGGGGAGACTGCTTCGTTTTCAAGGTATGTTGTTTCTGCCCTGGAGCTGTTGCAGTGGTAGGGAGAGGCACGCCTTCGGCTGCTTACAGGAGATACCTTGTGGTCCATTGAGTCCTCATGGGCGGCCGTTGGAGGAATTCCTCGAGCACCAGCAGCAGGCCGTCGTGTTGGTGACGGGGTGGCTGCTGCTTTTGCTACCGCTTCACTTGCAGCAGCAACTTCAGCAACAGGTGGAGGCCTGCGGCGCCTGCCAGTACTAAATGGAGAAGCAGGATCGTCGAGAAATGAGGGGCGCTGCTGTTGCCGTGCATCTGCTGTGGCAGCTCCCTGAGGACTTCCAGGCCCTGCTGCAGCAGCAGCAGCTGCAGCTGCTGCCGTGGCGAGGAAAGATCGTGCATCGAGGTTTAATGGTGCGCCATACCCGCCCCCAGTTGAAACCCCTTGTGGGCCCCCAACTTCTGCAGCGAAATGCCTCTGAGGAGATGCAGCAGTATCAGAAGACCCTCCAGCACTAGCACCAGGGGCAACACACTGAGGGACGGCCGAAGGAAAGGGTGGAAGTTCAGGTGCTGCACGTGAAACTCCGCTACTGGTGAGAGGAAAATGCAAGCGGACGGGAGACTGCAGCATTTTGCTGCTCGAGGAGTCACTGATTTCTGCCGCCAGCGCTGACGCTGCATTCGTATCACCAGCAGATGCGCATGCATTCGGAGAGGGAGAGCTTTTCTCATCAGCGCTCACAGGCATATGTAGGCGCCTCTTAAGAGGGGAAGAGAGGGGACTTCTTTCCCGGATATGCTTAGCTCGAGCTTGTGGCGCTTCTGCTGTACGTGCTGTCTTGGCGAGTGCCTCCGGGCTGCACTCTAGACGGCGTGCCTTGATCTTGGGCGGAGAGGAACAGGGAGCCCTTACATCTTCTGTAAGCATCCCGTGGTGTATGGAAGGCAGCCGTCGCTTAGCTGGCTCCCGCCAGGCTGGCTGCAGCGGCAGCGCCATGGCTGCTGCTACCGCTGCTGCCGCTACTTCTGCAGTGATGCTCCGGTGGCTTCCTTGTTAAAAGAAACTACCGCTGACGTGGAGAGGCCACGGGGAGAGATACTAACTCTGTGCAATCTACGCCGAAGAGAACAGCACCACGATAACGCCGGGTGGCATGAGGTCGGTGGTAGTGTTTTCGGGGTGTACGCGTAGCCAGCGCAAAACAAGAGCTGCGCTTAAAATAAAAAGTAGGCAAATTAGAGAAAAAGACAATGATGATAATTAGCATCAAATGCTGCCCAGTGGCTGGACTCTCCAGCCGAGCGCCACCCCCTAACGTAGTGCTGGGCACTACACTCTGACTGGAACTTCTGGAGAAAAGACAGATTGTGCAGTAGAAATACCAACTAAAGCATTCAACACTTAAATTGCTGTTCATCGTTTGGTCTTGCTAGTGTCAAGTGGTAATAAGGCACAGGCGCTTGTTTTGGGGCTGGTTGAAGCGTTGTCCTCATAGAAGCAAAGCATTTTGGTGGAGCGAACTACTTCTTTTCGGGGTAGCGGACCCTATTTCTCTGCTGTAATAATATCTGCATCGTTTTGTGCTTCTTCAGATCTACTACTTGCCCCGTCCGGATGTGCACCAAAATCTGAAACAGCATTGGGCTAGCGTGCTGATAAATGCTGTTGACAATCCCCACAGAAATTACCTAAATCCTGCCTATTTATCTGCAGCCCAACTACCAGATGAGCTCAACGTTTTGTTGGGATACTCTGATCGAGGCAAGCGCTTACGGAGCTTGAGCCTGATGATTGCAGGGACCACTTGGAGCCGTCTACTACGCTAGACTGAAGCAATAAAAACGAGATATATACCACATAAGATAAAATACAATCATGGTATATGGCAAGAGTACGAAGAGCTTCGCTGTACAGCACAGCTCTAAGGGGCTGCAGAAGTCACTGCCCGCAGCACAGCTACTGTTTTGGAGAAGTCAGAGCAAGGAGCCAAGGGAAAAAGGACCAGCCGCTGTTGCACTTTTACAAGGAAAAAAGCGGGGGGAGCGGCAGCCTGGGCAAAAAAAGTGTAATTATAGACATGGAGACACCGCTGCTCTCCCGTTTTCCCGTCAACAGCAGCCGAACACCCAACTAAGAGCAAACAAGACGCTCTTTATACAGCGTGTGGGAATATTTTAGCCCCAAAGAGAGAATTAGCGGATTGCAGCAACGGTTGTGGCACAAGCCAACCAGAGAAACCCTGCAGCGCTAAATAGCTGGTGCGTGCTTGATCATAAGGGACACTTCCCGATGCACAAATATTTTTTGTAAGCGGTGCCTTCCCAGTAGTAACCCACAGAGTCAACCTATCTGGCATAAAAAGGCAAAAACTTTTGTGATTCCGGTGTCGACGTCGCCTGCTCAAGCAGTGGCTGCAGCAACAGGATTTTACATGAACAAGCTTCGCTTTGGCTAGTTCCGCAATATGAAAGCACGTAGTTCATCCCGAGCTATTGTTCGTTGCAACAGACAAACACTACCCTTCGTCTGCAGCAAGCTTATAGGGTCTCTGGCCTCTGGCTTAGTAGTCCATCGCATGGTGCGCTAGGTTAACTAGGCATACCAGATACTGAGCAGCTTATTGAAGCGCATCCGCTCTTTCTTAAACTTCCGTCACTGGACGATTCCGTAGTTGCTGCCTTCTCCGCATGCGCCCGGAACATTGAAGCTGGAAAGAGGCTGCAGCAGTCTTTTTCTACCTGAAAGGTAGAAAAAGACTGCCTGGGAAAAACAACATAAACTGGCAATCTTCTTGAAAACACTTCTATGTCAACTAGCTGCTTGGCGTTCCATCAGGCTGGCCAGTAGTTGCCTCAGTAAAACGGGAGACATCACAAAGTCTCCGTGTATTGTATGACCGCCTTCATTAAACGCATGAAGTGTGCCAACTTGCTGGAGGAATGCAGACGTATGAGGATAGAATCATGCCCCGCTGAGGTGATGAAGGCCCGCAATAAAACTTATGTCAAGATGCATCCAGCAATTGTATGAATGCAGAGGATGTTTTTTGTGATAGAGTATGCCATAGGGCTTTCGGCTGAGCGCCTTTCAGGCTTGGCGCTGTACAGAAGAATCAATGTATCAGGTGGTAGAGTACTCAGGCCTGGCCAGTAGGAATGTTCAACAAGGGCAGGAAAAACCTGCATCTGCCCCCAAAAGGCTGCAATCGCGTGAATCATTTTGAGTTTATGGCTTGTATGTGAGAAGCACGACAGGCGCCGACGCCTGTGGAACTTCGGCTGCGCAGTATCACTGGCTTGTAGTGTCGCGACTGTTGGCTTCGCAAAACACAAACCAATTGGGAAAACAAGCTTGTGGAGCAAAACTCTAATGTCTTTATTGCAGTAAAAATGTTTGAAGCGCAAAACACAAACCAATTGGGAAAACAAGCTTGTGGAGCAAAAATCTAATGTGTTTATTGCACTAAAAATGTTTGAAGCGTTTAATATTGCAAATCATGTAGCGGAAAAAGCGAATCAAAAAAAAGTCACGAGTGCAGGAGGCTTTGAAAGTTGGGTGCTCTTGGGTTGGTCCTCAGTAGAGGGAATATCTGATGGCGTTGGCATGGGCGGACAAGTGTGAGGCAGCTTAGATGCACGCGTAAGTGCTCCTCCCGTTGGCATTTAGTTTCGCTTAAGTTGGTAATTGCTGTAACGTTGTTAAGACTATCCAGATTCGCATACCCAGTAGAGGGAAAGAAATGACCGTAACAAGAGACTGTTTTCAAATGTCTGTGGATCCAGAACGTTGAAAGTGCAGAGCTTGATAGTGTACTGGCCGCTTGGCTCCACGTATCACAAACATAAGTACGTTTCCGCGAGGTTGTGGAATACCTTCAGAAAGTCAAGCCATCGAGCCGTGAGATTATGTAGCAGGTTAGCCTTGTACACCCTCTGTTGGGGATGAGGGCCTGATGGTTGGTGTATGCCATTAATAATCAGTCACACCACTTGTCTAGTGTTACAGGCAAGAAATATTCATGGTTATAAATTCGATGCGTCTCATGCGTAGAGCTCAGGAGCTAACGCAGGAAACCTGTCACTCATAAATCGGACATATCTGCTGCTTGGAGATTTGGCTGAGGAAACCACCTGGCGTTTTCTTCCATCTCAACTACCGTCCCTATCACATGGCCAGAGGCTTTCATGCGCGACTCTTAATCCATCAGAGTGTCTGAAACCTGTAGAACCGTAAAGTTGATTAAGCGCCCTCAAAGATGAACACAGCGTGAGTGTGAGTCTAAGCCAAGTGGAAGGATGCAAGCTTCCAAGTGTGTTCATCGACGACTTGAATGTTGTCAACGTAATCTAGTTCCAAGAAGATACGACAAAAATTTGCCGTTCCTAGAAATCGGCGTATTCGAGTTTGTTCATCTTTTAAGGCCTGTGGCCACCCGCATACCAGGAGTGCTCTATTTGCTGAGGGTTCTATGCTGTCTGCATGGACAGTTTTGCCGAGGTAGGCGTGCTCCTGCTCGGCAAACTTGCATTTGTAGAGCATGGAGTAGCATTTTTGCTTGAAGAAGGTGAGAGGAAGCTGTGTAGCTAGACTGGAGCTGTACTTATGTACAGCTCGGCTTGGTGTGCAGTAACAATTGACCTTTTAAGGGTTTGTGCTATGTGCTGGTACTAGACTAAAAGGTAGCTGAGGCATCACTGGAACCATAGTACATTGCCGTATATTTGGATAACTTCATGGCTAAGCGGAGAAGCTTCTTTTGTCAACCCTCGCCTTCAATTCAGTTCAAAGCCTACTTTAAAGGATATCCTGGAAAGGTATTAAGTAGCCCTCAGCGTCTCTAGTGTTGTCTGAACAGGGGCATGGGGAAATCACAAGCAGCGGTCAAGGCTTTCACTGAATACGAAACAGCCGCGGCGCACACGCTTCACTGGTATGAACGATTACCATGCTTCTTAACCATGATTACCATGGTACAGAATGATGAATACGTATGGCCCATCCACCCACTCACAATCATCTTACGCTTGTTTTGCATGCCAAAACTGAGCTAAGTGGACGTCATTAGGGTAGAAGCTGGATTTCGCTGAAAGTCTGCCGAACAGTAGCAAGATGTTGTAGTCCACGGGGAGCTCTGATGGTAATCTTATGGATAGAGCATCAATGATGCTGTTCCACGTAATACGTCAGGCACCATAGTAAAGACATTCTGTGCTTCTTCTGGCTGTAGCCATTCACCAGGAGCGCACACTGAAGCACGGCGAAAGACGACCCCGAGTTTTCGTTGTTCTGGAGTAGTCACCTCTCACGGAGGGCGCGAGAATAGCGTGGGGTAAGGTCGTCTTCTTGTGATGCAAAGGCATTAAACGGTATACTCCCCACCTTTTACACACGTGCAGGGCAAAAGTTTGTGCCCAGTACAAGGAGACCCAGCATGGGTTTTAGCCAATATAGTGGACTGCGAATAATATTTGACTTCGTGGTCCCCTGCCATACTGAGGTCTTAATTCGCTCCTGTAACGTTGCTTGCACATGCAGATTACGTTATTACTGCCATGGGTGTGGCCGTACGAGTAATACCACCAACTTCGTGGAAATACGTGACAGCCGCTCAGCCACGAAACCGTTTGCACGCTCTGCAGGGGTTCGGAACAGAGCCTCACTAGGCAACTCGTGTTTTTCCCCCTTTCGCTATAACTTGCTACAGGTAATTCGCACCATTTGCTATCCAGGTTGGCTCAGAGGTTACTACATTGGAAGTAACAAGTTGCCTCGTCCGGTGTAACTCAATCTACTACCGTGCCAGGTATAAGAGATGAATTCCAGTCAAGCGCTACTAGTGTAATGTTGACAGGCCACAAAGATGTCACAGCCGAGAGAATATGCTTAGCCCAAAGGTACCTAAAATCCTCTGGCTTTGTTGCCGTTCTCACCTGTCAATTTTTATCATGCTTAACCTTACAAAAAAGACATTAGCACTTGTTGCATCTGGGCAGCGCCAAGTATATTTTTGCGCATGTCTGGGCTCTAACATTTTCCCACTGGACTGATGCTGAGTAGGCCAAACAAGGATAAGCGCAGTTCTTAAAACTGCTACGCAATATTTGCGAGCATGGCCCGGGCAAAAGCACGACCATGCTCACAATGCTATGTCATGCGACTGTATCTCAAAGTACGTGTCGACAAGTATCCTCCTGATTCACCTGTGAAACTGTAATTTGGGGCGCAGCACAAACAGCTTGCTGCATGGTGATGTTTCACATCGGGACATACTAGGAAGCTTCAGGCCTCCCTCAAACTGTTCTCATCCTCTAACGTTTGTGTAGCCTGACTTCACTCCGTACACACTCTGAATAGCCAACGTTACACACTTACTCTAACCAACTGACAACGCGTGTGTACAGTTCCCCTGGTTTTAGTGCGCAAGCTGGCTGGCTAGACCTTACACAACATTATTCGTGTCGTGTCTTCGCCCTACATGCTTCGGCTATGATTTTCCATCCAGAGCTGCCCTCTCAGCACGTTTCATTTGAAAATTTACTTGGCGTGAGGGTGCCTGCATATAGGGTGCTGCCGAGCAGCCAACCACGGAAAGGGAACCGACGTAGCTCTTTCAACTTCAGAGCAGCTTGACCTTAAGCTCGCCACAAAACTATCAGTAGCGTAGAACAATATGACACACATACTCCTGCTAAAGTTTGAGGTATCCAGCCTGTAGTGCCTACCAGCTTCCACTGGCGCAGCCCCAGGGCCCCAGCGACTGCTCAGGGGGTCGGGCGCCGGGGTTTTGGTTGGCTGTTGTACAAACTAAGTTTCCCTCGGGTATTGCCTTCCACTTAAATTAGCTGTTTTTTGCCATTGTTTTCGCACTTGTTTTGTATGGCCTTTTTATAGGGGGAAGATCTGTCACCGGCGTCGGCTTCACTTTGGCGACCGGTCCAGGCACAGACGCACCCGACAGGGAGCACGTTTCCATAAGCATCAGCGCTGCATCGTTGGCTGCTGTTCCTTTTGTTTTTGACACCTTTATCTATTCGCGTGGCTTGTAGTGTAAGAGAAATAGCCCCTTCAGGACACCAGCTGCGGCAGAAGCAGGTGGGAGCAGCGGCTACGGCGGTAGCAACAGCAGCAACAGTAGACCCTGCCACTACTGATTGACAGCCCAGGGTAAAGAAGGGTACCGCGTCATCTTCGCCATATTGGCAGGTGTCCCTGTATGCTTCCTGGCATCGTATTTATTCACAGCAAGCGGCAGCTGGAACGGCGGCTTCAGCCGCTGCCGGCGCAACTAGAACAGCCGAGCAAGATGTCTCAGACAGCATCTTGAGTGCCTCCTATAGTTATGCTCAACTCAACTGGGAGAGACCCCGACTCTCCTAAACTTTGTCTCCTTGCGCTCTAGCGCAGTAGCCTTGTTGGTACACACGGCGACTGCTATCAACTTGCCGGAGGGGGGGGGGGGGCTAGCCACGGATGTAAGAACTGCTGAGCCCTCAGCTCTGGCCGAGATCGGGCCTCGCTGTCTTTTTTGGGGGCGCCTGCATCTGCATCTGACCTACACATTCCGGCTTTAGGTGGCATTGACGGGATTAGAGGGCTTGGACTTACCAGCGCATTCCAAGTCCATCCCCTCTATCGTGAACATCTGCCGCCAGCACGACTCTGTGCTTCCATCACACGTAACTAGACCCTTCCACATATCCCAGATGCATCCGCCCCACTGCAGTGACAGCAGTAGGACCAACGAGTGGAGAAGGGGCAACAGCGACAAAGCAGCAGACCCATTCCCGACAGCAACGGCAACTGCAACGGCAGCTTCGAAGAGAGCAGGTGCAAGGGGAGCGAGCATAACAGCCGGAGAGTAGCACGCGGCTGAAGGCACAATTGCTTCAGCCGTGCAGAACATGGCAATGAAGGCCGTGACGCTGTCCCGTAGGACAAGGCCCCCCAACCCCTCTGTTTCTGGGGTTGACATCCAGACCCCAGCCGGCGAAGTGGTCTCTTGCGCTGAGCATGGAGAGCCCGAAGCTTCAGGGGCTGGCAACGACAGCCTCAGTGGCAACGGCAGCAGCAGTGGAAACGGCAGAATTAGTAGATGCAGCAGTGGCGCCCACAGCAATAGGACGGCGGACTTGCCGCAGCCTTTGCGAGCCACAACGGCGGCAGCGACAGTGGCGAAAGCAACAGAGCCTGAAGCAGAAGCATCTCCGGACACACCAACTGTGGAGGAAGCAGCAGCATCTGCACCATCTGTGGCACCAGAAGCGGCGCAGTTGGAAGCGGCAGGTCCTGGACCAGCAGCTGCAACAGCAGCAGCAGCGGCAGCAACAGCATTCCAGGCACCAGACTGGTCTAGAACACCTGGTCACGTTGGGAAAGCAGCGAATATACCGGTGGAGGAACTACAGCGTTTGTATGGGGCCGATGACAGGGACGATGCCAAAGACTACACATACCCGCTTAGGGTTATTCTGAACTGCAAAGGGCTTCATTCGGAGTTCCACCCGGAGAGCGGGGTGAATTGCTGGAACTGCCTGTTAATTCTCATTTTGCTGTCATTGCTGGTGTAGTTGTCGCGGTGGACTTTCCATGCAACTGCCTTTATGCGGCGTGGTTACTGCTGCCGATTTTGTTTTGGGGACCTCCAGAGGCACACTGCTGCTGCTGTTGCTGCCGCCGTTGTTTTCGCTGCAGCTTGCCACTGGGCTGACCAGCAAGATCTTCCAGCACTACGTGCTCAAGCAGCGGATCGGCGCGGGTTCTTGGGGCGAAGTGTTCGTGGCCATTGAGAGGCTTTCGGGAATACAGCGGGCCGTCAAACGCATACCCAAGAGGCACGCCGCTTTTGCTGCTTCTGCTGTCGCTGCTATTTCTGTTGTTGCAACGTGCTGTTATGTCAGAATCCCGTGAAAGCAGAGGGACGGGAAAAACCAGTGGGAGAAAATCTAAATTTGGTACTATGTACTGCATGCGTTCGGTTTTCTTTGCTGCAACCAGGGGTGCTGGTGTTGCTGCTGCCGAAGGTTGAGCCGCCGTGCTATATGCTGCCATTGGTGCTGCTGCCGCTGCTGTTGTGCAGCACGCCACATGCCGTGGCAATGGCTCGCGAGGAGGTAGCACTAATGCGCGAAATAGATCACCCAAACATCGTGAAGGTCTTCGAGTGCTTTGACGACACAGCTTACTTCTTTGTGGTGAGTGTCCACCCGGTTTTTTCAACCTTTTCGATTTGGATCCTCTAGCTTTCCCTCTCGTTCTGTCCCCTCGCGTCTTCGCCGCCTCGGTCTGCTTGTTTCTTCTGTGTGACTCTGTTCGTCCTTGAGCGTCTTTGTCTCCCTCGCGTCAGTTTCCTTGTGTGCGCCTTTGTCTCACTGTCGGTCTGAGCTGGTTATCAGTCCGTAAACTTGCATCACCTACTATTACTTTCGCTGCTTCTCCACTCCTGTCGTGCCTGTCTTCTTTATTGGCCTGCCTTCGGCATCTGGAAATCGGTTCGTCTCCTAATGCGCTCTGTTTGTCTTTTTTTCGATCTAGTCGCTCACTTTGTGTCCCTTTCCATTAACGTTTCACCGTTCTCTCTACGCACCTACTTCCCCGCGACTGCTGGAGGCGGTGCTTCAATTTGTAGTACTTGAGCAGTAGCAACTGCTGCTGCTGCGCCAGTTGTGCGCATTTTCTGGGATGGTTGCTCCTCCAATCCTCATGTTGGCCTCTGAGCAGCCCGTGGTCACTGTAGCAGGTCTATATAAATGGCTTTTTGCTACGTACAATAGTTACTTTCCGCAGCGACTGCTGCCTATTTGCCCTTTGCTTCAGGTGATGGAGCTATGCCGCGGGGGGGAGCTGTTCGACGAGCTGGCTAAGAGCGCACCGTGTTCGGGCCGCTGTTGCCTTTCGGGTTCTTGTGTGCATCCGCGCTTTTCTAGGCAAGAAGCAGCCCTGATCATGTACCAAGTGCTTGCTGCTGCACACTGCTGTCATCAACATGGAATCTGCCACAGGTGTGTCCCCTGCAGCGCCAGGTTTGATCTGTTTGCTACATCACGCTGTTGCTGCTGTAGTTATTGCTTGTTATGAAGGCAGCAGCTGCACCAAAGCTGATGCCTGCTTCGCATGGAGCTTGCTCGTTTGTCTACCATTGGTTGGTTCAGCAGTGCATTTTTTGGGTGTGTTTGCGTTGGTTGCCACTGCTTCTGCCTATAGTGAGAGTGTAGTGAACCTTTTTGAGTCCACATTACATTTCCGCTGCAGCCCCTCCTGCTGCTGCTGTTGCTGCAGAGACATAAAGCCAGAAAACTTCTTGCTAGCCGAGCCGGGTAGTCTGACGCTTAAGTTGACGGATTTTGGTTTGGCGAGGCGATTTTGTCGCCGTCCAAGTGCCCCCCGAAGGGAGTCCCTTTTGGATCTCGTCGAGGCAGCAGTGGCTGCAGGCGTTGCTGCTTCTTCTCCTGCCATACCCCTTGCTTCACCGTGCTGTCCGCGTGATTCTGTTTCCGCGGCTAGCAGTGCTCTAGACGAATCCCAGCACCAAAGTGAAAATCTCACGGGCTTGAATGACAATGGCCAGCAGCAGCAGCAGCAGCAGCGTCAGCAGGAACAGCAGCAGCAAGAACAGCAACAGCAGGAACAAGAGGACGGGAAGAGGTTGCTGCGCTCCATTGCGGGGACTGTTTGTTTTGCCGCTCCTGAGGTTCTGCGGCTGTCAGCAGACTTAGTAGAGAAGACTAATGCTATAAAGCTGCAACAGCAGAAGCAGCGACAGCATGAAGAAGAGGATGGGTCTTTCCAGGAGGAGTCCCAGGAGCAGCAGCAGCGACAGGGTTCGCAGGAGCAGCAGGAGCAGCAGGATCGGCCGCAACTTCTGGGATATGATGGAGAGCGGGCGGACGCTTGGAGTTGTGGCGTCATGCTGTATCTTCTTCTGTGTGGAGAGCTGCCCTTTGACGGCCCAGACGATGCAACTGTTGCCTACAATGTCAGTGCTGCATCAGGTTCCGCTGCTTCTGCCGTTGCTCCTTGTGCTGCTGTGGCTGCTGGCATCTTCTGTGAGTGCTTGAAGTATCCTGAGACCTTCGCGCCCTTTTGTGCCAGGGTATCATTTAGGGCAAGCTGTGCAGTTGCTTTTCGTGTGGCTGCTGTTGCTGCTGCAGGTACTGCACGGGAAGCTGAAGTTCACGCATCCTGTGTGGAAAGAGGTTTCTGCAGAAACGCTGGAGCTTGTTGTCGCGCTCTTGGAGCCTGACCCTGCCTGGAGGTTACTTGTGGGCGAAGCCCTCGGCAGCAGTTTCTTCAGCAGCTTGTTGCCGCTCCACCTGCCGATCCCAGCAGCGGCAGCAGCCAATGCATTAGTCCCCACGTCGGTTTCGGGCACTTGGAGCAGCAGGAGGTTGTCACCACTTCGCTGCGTTTCCTCTCTCGCTGCCTGCAATGCCGCCGACACGCGCCGCTGCCGCTGCACTTCAATGCCGCATCTGTCGCCGCTCACTTGTTCTGCGGCTGGACCAGAAGCTTCTTTATCAGCAGCGGCTGCAGCAGCTGCTGCTGCAGTCGCTGCGGGGTTGGCGGTGTCGCCTGCTGCTGCTTCTTCCTGCTGCAACGGCACTAAGCCGATTGCGGGAGGTCAATCATCCCGTAGCGGGCGCGGAAGTGTCTCTTGCCAGGGCACTGCAGCTCAGACTTCTCCAGACTCCTTTTTAACAGCAACAGTCGCAGACGGAACGCCGAAAGAAGCAGAAATCGCCGCGGCAACAGAAGATGAGAAGTGCCAGGAAGAATGCTCAGGCAATCGTTCTTTGGCAGCCTCTGCAACGGCACGGCTGCTAGGGCAGCGCATTGCCGGTCTCTGCCGACTCATCGAGACTTGCGCTGCTGTTGCTGCAGCCTCGACAGCAGCAGAGGTCACTAAATGTGTTTCTTCTCTCCCCTTTGGTCGCGGCTTGTCAGGCGTCCCTAAGTGGCCTTGGGAAGGTATAGATGCTTTGCCAGATATGGCCGCTGTTGAGAAAAGGACGGATGGGGAAGTCCACAATCGAGAAGAAGAGGAGTCAGAGCAGCAGCAGCAACCAGCGACTGTCGGATCCCGCCCACGTTTGAAATTTCTGGAAGACAGCCGCTGCTTCTTGTGTTGGTGTTCCAATACGACGGCGAGAAACTATGGTAGTATCAGCAATAGCAGTAGCTGCAGCGGTGACAGCAGCAGCAATTCCAACTTCAATGGTTACATTGAAGGAGCTCTATCTTGTTCAAGAGACCGGCTCAGCGCACATAGTTGGTCCTGTGCTACTGGGTGTCTCTCACACCCCGGGGGAAACTGCTGCACGTCGAAAGGCAGCTGCGGCTGCAGCCGAAGGAGACTTGAAAGCAGTAGTACTGACAGTAGCAGCTACCGCAACTGGGACTCCTGCAGCAGCAACCCATGTGAAGCGAGCAGCCCGCCGCTATCGCTACGCCGGAAGCGATATAAGGCCAAAACTCGGAGTCTTCTACAGTCTCTAGGCGTGCCTACTGGCATGCTGCAGCGTAGAGACAGCAGCAGCAGCTGTTGCAGCCGGCTCAGCAGCAGGAGAGGCAGCAGCATGCCCATAGAGATGGCCCATCTTGGCACGGTTGGCGATATATGGGTTCATCAGGTTCCCCAGATAGCGTCTCCTCACCCTGTAGTGTGTTCCCCCTTCGATGCCATTGGCTCAACGACCGCCACTGCAGCTGTTGGAGTAGCTCCAACTACGCCAGCGGCCTTGGCGGGGGCGACGGCTGCTGCCGCTACGTTGGCTATGCAGGAGGCCGCAGCAGCTGGCAAAGGAGCCACCGTGCTGTGCGAAGCAGGATCAACGCTGCCGCCACTGCAGCAGGTGCCACCGCAGCGGCCGGTGCAGCCACTACAGCAGCAACTGCAGCAGCAGCTGCAGCAGGTTGTGCAAGCCTCACTGGGGGACTTGTGTAATGCGGAAGCTCCCAGAGAACGCGAGCCGCACCTGCACATCCCGCGCCGTGTGGCTTTTGCCCTGCAGTGGCTGCAAACTTTAACAGCAGCGAGCGTTCCAAACAACAATAACAGCAGCAACAATTTTGCAGCCCTTGCTGGCGTGGGCTGCTTAGCTTCAATATGGGCTGGAAGCCAGCAAATAGAGCAACAGCAGGAGCCCCTGAGTTACGTCTGTACCCTCGGACAGCAGGAGCTTCATTTACTGCACTACACAGCAGCAGCAGAAGAGTTGCTGCGGCGGCTGCGAGCGGCTACCCAGGGTCCGTTGCTGCGGCGGCAGGCACTGCTGGCTTTGGCCGTTGCTGTCAGGGGTAGCGCGCCGCCGTCTCCAAGCCCCAGTGTCGGGCAGCAGCTACTCCACCTTCCGCATACATGTGGAGATCCTTCTTACAATCGATATAACAATAGCAGCACTCCCAGCTGCAGCAGTAGTAGAGCAGACTTTGCTGCTGCTACAGGAGGCGTAGACTGGATTTGCTGCTCATGCAAAGGAGCAAGGCCACTTCCGTCGTGCTGCTGCATCTGCCACTCCGCATCAAACCCAAGACATATTCCGGGGTGCAACAGCCAGCAGGCGCTCTTGGTGTTGCAGACGGCAAGCACTAGCAGCACTGGAACCAGCAGCAACCACGCTGCTGGGAGCGGCCAGACCCATTCTTCCAGTGTTAGTGACATCCGCAGCCACCAGCAACAGCATGGCGGGGACAGCTACACCTGCCCAGTTCGCTGCTTGAAGTCGAGCCCTTGCATATCCGAGCTACACAGCAACAGCAGCAGCAGCGGGAGGTTGCGCGGTTCCCGTAACGAAGCTGGCGAGGAGTTGCTGCGGGAGCGACGCCTGCTGCAGCTGCTATTTCTGTCATTTGATCAAGACGGAGATGGTCTGTTGTCTTATCGCGATTTTGCAGATGGCATGTTGTCACTTCTGCTGCTCGCAGCAATTCTGGGGCAGCTGAGTCTCCAAGCTGAGGAAGACACAGCCCAGGACAAGGCAGCAGCTGCACTTGGCGTGGGAGCCCCTCCACAGCAACTGGGTCAGCAACAACAAGAGAGGCAGCAGCAGCATCCACAGCGGCAAGATACACAGCAGCAAGGAGAGGAGCAGCAGCAGACAGAAGAGGCAGTGCAGCAACAGCAGCAAGATTCGCAGCTGCAGGATGAAGATGCATGGGTGTCCTGGGTGTCCCGCTGGTTGCTGCTTCACTTCGAACTGCTGTTGCTTGGAGCCGAGATCGATGGAGATGGCAGCGGGGCGATCGAACTCTCAGAGTTTCTCGCCGCAACTTTAGATTCATCTCTTTTGGCTTCCCAGCCTTCTCTCCGCAAGTGGGCAAGAGGACTTTGGTGCTGTTGCTCTCGCTGCTTGGTTGCCGCTGCTGCAAGAGCTGTCACGGCCCTAAGCTGTTGCCCTTGCATTGGCTTGCTGCCTTTGAAGATTTTGCCCTTGTTTTTCCTGGGCTGCGCGCCGTCTAGTGTAATTGTGTTTGTATGGTCTTATCCGCCGTAAGATGCCGCAGCAGCTGCAGCAGGTGCTGCTGGTGGTGTCTGGATTGCTTTTTGAATCCCAAATTTGCGTGCGGAGCGCATGCGGTTTTTCTTGAACCTGCAGGGCAGCGTTCCGAATGTTGGACCGCTCAGGGGACGGGGTTTTGGGGCTTAGTGACCTGAAAGCTTGCATCAAGGAAACAAGCCTCAGCCATGAGAACCCTGAGGCGTTAGGTAGGCACCAGCATTTGCTCTTGTTCCGCCGCTGTCAGTGCGTCTGCTGCTACTGCTGCTTTTGGGATAGCCGTACATGCAGGTCGCTGCTTTGTCGCCGCTGTCTTTGGATGCATGCAGATGTGCAGCTACACGCGATTCTCCGCGCTGGAGATATTGACGGAGACGGGCGTGTGACTCTTCAAGTGAGTGCTTAACTGAGATGAGGTTGGGTTAGCGTGAGGTGAATAATGTATTTGGCGACTGTGCACATGATCTTGTACACACGTATATATATGTATCTGCCTGCAGATATGTCCGTAGGCTCCTTTTCATATGTATGTACGCCCGTCCGTTACCCACCATACGGGTGCTTGCTCATTTGTTGTGTGTCAGTTTGCGTGCGCTCATACCTGTATGAACGAGTGAACAATTATGATGCCTCCGCGTCAATGCATCAAACACACGCTCGGTATTCTCTTAGCCTCTTTTATCCATGAAATACCCGCGGCTTGGCCAGCGTCCGCTCCGCACTACTCCTTCAGTGCATCTACGTAGATGCTACACGCACGTAGGTATCGACTCTTTGCTGTGGCTCTCAGGATTTTGAGCAATTCATACAAATGCCCTAGGAATTTCACTTCTTGTTCTGGCGCATTCAAGGGAAGTAATTACAGCAGCAAAAGCAAGACCAGCAGCATCTGCTGTTGGACAGCAACCAAAGCAGCATCAAGACTAGCGCAGCTCTTTAGTTGCTGGGACTTCCTAGCGTTCACTGACTCTGACGTCGTTCTATCAAGAGTTGCTGTCTATGGAATTTCACTGCTGCTATTGCACTGCAGTACTGCCGCTGCGTATTTTCGACTTCCTGACAATTCCACCCCGTCTGCCTAGCTTGTTTAACGTTTTCCTTAACAAACAATGATCCACTAAACTGCTGCTGCAGCAGGAGCAAAGACTGCAGCAGCAGGTGTCGGAAGCGCAGCACCGAGCTGCTGTGCGCCGTGAGCGGCAGCGGCAGCACTAGGCCTCTAGTAGCGGCACCAGTGTCTGCTTGTAACAGAGCAGCATGGTGAAGTGATTGCTTGGGCAGAATCGTTTAAGTGACATTTTCAGTGGCTTCACAGCGACTTCGGCACTGCAGCATTGCACTAGCAGGTATTTACTGCCACTGTGCGCGCAGCTTGAACTGCATCAGCGAAGCCATTGTTGGTGCTGTTACCTACGTCGCAAGGCCCGATGTGGCTGGGAAGGATTAGTTCATCCTGCCTAGACATCCAGGGGCCCCACAGAGACAGACAAGTTTGTCTCCTTCAGCCTCAATGCCGAACTGATAGTCGTAGGTGATTTCTGCTCCTGCGGGGACGTCCTCCTTGGCTATGATGAGGATGTGTTTGTGGCCAGAGTCGCAGACGACGATGCGACAAGTGCAGTTGGGCTGAAGCGGCAATGAACACACAGGCGACCGACGCTGAATGCGTTTTGACACAGATAATGCTTCAACCAAATCTGGTGTACCGAAACGAGCACATTGAATAAATGGTGGAGGCCTGCACTCGCATGAGAAGCCACAGTCGGGGACTGAGCCACGAGGGAGACTGAAAGAAGCAAGCTAAATAAGGCATGAAAATGCTCGAACACAAACAGACGAAAGCGAAAGCTGTCATAAGAACGAGAATTCCACACGGCGACAGCCAGCTACGCTCAAGGACACACTCACAGACAAGGATAAGCAGAGTAAACTGTACAAAGGAAATGAAAGCATGCACGTAGAACACAAAGAGTAACGAACTGAAAATATAGTTTCTGTCCACGCCACTGTATTTGCGCTTTTGCCTGCGTCCGTGGGGTCCGTGGGCGCACCGCGCAAGAGTGATTTATAAACCGAGAAGCACTACCGCGGCGGGTGGCGTCCACCACAAATGCGTCGTCTAGCCTGAACATGTAACAAGAGCCGTCGCCACCTCGCTGCAGCTCGTACAGCACCTCAAGCTTGTCACTCAACACATTCCGAATGACGGATCCCACGTATTCCACCACGGGCTGAAGACAACAGACAGTCAACCAAGCACAAATTGCATGCGAGACAGCCACGCAACAGCTGCGTGAATTCAACCGCGATTCAGCCCTCCTACCAAACAAGAGGAGACACTGCATAAAAATGCGGGAGAGTCGAATTAAAATACAAGAGACTAACCTCGCCGTGAGCTATTGGCACTAGAGCAAAGAGACCGAGGCCGTGAATTCGAGAAGGCATTACTGCCAAGCGCTCCTGTCAACAGGCAAATTGCAGCGAAGTTTTCATTAGGTGCCAAAATCAGAGAGCTTGGCGGGGCCAAAAGACAGGCATCTTATTCATCCGCTGCGGCTACTGATACTAGCTTGCTGCAAGCTACAGCTTTTGCCCCTGTTGAACGTGCGCTGCCTCTGAAAGAGCAGCAGCGACCGACAAAGCAGCGGCTGCAGCACAGTAGCATATGCACCAGCTGCCTACCTCCTGGTCCCCACTCTGCAGAAGCCTGTAGAGGGCAGCTGGGGACAGCGCCTCGAATCCCCTTTTCCCCTGCGCGCGTAGGCGGCCTGAAGATTGCCGGGACGAGCCGGGGCCCATCGCTGCAAGGGCAGCTGCGGCGTCAGCGGCATCCGCCTGAATCCGCAGCAATAGCACCAGCAGAAACACTGCGACGCTCAAGTTATTTCTCCGCGGAATCGCCTAAGTGCATAAATGCAAAGCGTACGAATGCAGCTGTGCGTGCCAGCTGCACAAACTCCCTTGTGATAGAAACAGGACCAGCAATAGTAGCAACAGCTCACCTTGGCTCTGCAATGCACGCGAGTAAAGAGCTCCTCGCCCTCTACAGCGTCAGGCACTGCCGACGACTGGAGATCTCGCGGCACACAGAAGGCGCCCGCTCTCTTCGCAGCAACAGCGTTGCCATCGGCCCAAGCAGTACTAGTGCAGCTGCAAAGCCGCAGCACACCTATCAAAAGTCTCAAATTCAAAGGTTGAATTTTGGTCTTAAGTCCTGATCTTTGTACCTAAGACATGTACTGTAGCCGAAAGCTCTCAAAGGCGCGTGCACCCCACCTCTTTTTCCGCTGCCTTGCTAATGCTCGCTGCTGCAGCTGCTGCAGCGCACGAGCCGCCAACACCTGTGGAGTCACTTCTCTCAGGCGTTGCTGAACATATGGACATCTCAGACCAAAGAAGACCTCGGGATCTACAGAAGAGACGTCTACTGGCTTTGGGCCTTTTGCCTCCACTCGGCCGTCCCGTGGCTGCTGCTGCGAGGGCAGCTGCTGTTGTGGCCGCGGCGATGCGGACTGTTGTTTAGGCGACGGGTTTGCTGGCTCATTTGCAGGGGTGGCTGCAACGAGGGAGGCAGGAGGAGCAACTATGCGCTTTGTGTCCCCACTCAAGGCATCGGGGTCCAGGCTACTGCTGATTTTGCAGTTGCTTCTTTCCGTTGCAGAGGCCTCTATGCCGGCTGCAATTACAGGAGAGACAGAGGGCGGTTGGCGCTGGTGTTGCTGGAACTGTATCTGCAGCTGCTGCATCAGCGTCCCTACGACTGCATTCAAATCGAATCCCTCTGCAACGCGCCAGCCATACTGGCAGGCAGTGCACACATTGGTGTCAGTTGCTGTTGCTGCTGGCTTTGTTGTGATACTTGTTCTTTCTGATGCTGCTGCCCCGAGTTTGGCGGCAGGCTTTGCGAGGCAGTCTAGTGTAAAGTAGGGGCGTCTCTGATGCGCTGTGATACTGCAGAGGTACGTAGCCCTCTGGAGGAATCCGCTGACAACGATGCCCTTGCTGCTGTTTTCGCTGGTACCGACTTTGTTGTTGCAGGCAGGGTGGTGCACATGACTGGGCACCTGAACACCCCAGAAGCGGCGAGTAGCACAATACCCAATAGGAAATAGGCTGCCACGGCTTCCATCGAAGAGCAAAGGCAAACCAAGAGAAACCAGCGTGAGACCTCCGTATCGCAGCAACGCAGATGGCGGGGGTGCGCGCAACTTCAGCTGCTGCTTCTCCACATGCTTCCGCTGATGGTAGCCATTGGCTCCGTCGGAAAATGAATAGGGAACCACAGAAGCAGCACAGCATCGCCCGCCAACATATGGAGACAGCTCAGGAGATAGCAGGGTGCAGTAATCACGCAAAGCCGCATGAGCATCTGCCATTACCTGCTGCAGAAGCGCCACAGTCTCAGACGCAGCAGTGCCGGTTTCATCAGCTGCTGCGTCTTCTTCTACTGCAGCTGATGCTGGAAGCTGCTTCAGTGCTGCGCCTAGCGGGTGTGTATCCACGTCAGCCATTGCTGCTGTTGCTGCTGTTGCCGCCGCAGCAGCAGCAAAAACAGGCGGCTTTATGCGAACGCTCTGAAGTAGCAGCCGCAGCAAAACCGCTGCAGCGCCACCACCCACCCCCTCAAGAAAAACAAAAAGCGGGTCCTGTACTGCTGCACTGTCCAATGTTGTAAACGTTGCTGCTTCGGGTTGGCACATACGAGCTTCGGGCTCCACTGGACTGTCGAATGCCGTAGGTGCTGTTGCAGCAGCAGCAGTAGCTGCAGCAGCAGCATGCCCTTCTTCGCAGCAATCCTGACACCAAAAGCGACGTAGCGTAGCGAAGACCCGGGGTCGAGGACTTCTTGCAGATTGCTCTTGCTGCACATATTGCTTCTGCTCCAGGGGCGGTTTCCCAACTGCTGCTAGCAGCAAACACGTGAGGTGGTAACGGGCATTGCAAGAGCGCTCTTCTGATGCCTGCTGCGAACCTGCGCACGCGACGAAGGCTCCACTGCACCCGCAGGCAACGCAGCGGGCACTGCGTGCAGCCGCCGCAGCAAGCAAAACTGCATCAGCAGAACATTCCAAAGGAGGCAGCTGTTCTGGAAGAGCCGCGAATGATCGTACTAGCCCTTTACTGTTTCGGTTGCTGCTGCTGCTTGGGTGGAGACTGGTTACTGCTGCTTTCTCTGCTCCTGGTACTATGCTGGGCACGAAAGGAGAAGGCCCCTCAGCCCCCTGCGAATTTTGCACTTGCCGAACTTCACGCGACGCACCGATCGGGTCGGCGAGTTGCAGCAGCTCTGGGGATAGCAGCGGGACAACAGTGCATGAGTAAACGCCCCAGGCGCAACAGCCAGCGTGGACCCAAGAGTCCAGCAGCGGCAGCAGAGCCCCGGACACTACTCTGTCGCCCGTTTGCCCACATAGCACGCAGCAGCGTCCGTCCCGTTCTGCAATTTTGCAAGAAGCAGAGAGCAAACTGCTGCTGCTGCAGCTGCCGCAGCCGCAGACGCGAGGGTCTCCATTGCGAAGTCGCAGCGCAAGCAGACGAACGAGAACAGATGGAATCGCTGCTGCGTCAACTGGTTGGGTCCCACTGTCTTTGCCACTGCTCCTGCGCTCCATGCAGCAGACGGCGCGGTGAAGTCTGCAGAAGAGCTGCCGCCGCACAGCTCGTAGCTCCCGCCATTCAGGGGCGCAAGGGGGAAAGCCTCCTGAGGCAGCAGCGGCAGCAGCAACGACGCCAGGAGCAGCAAGGGGAACAGCAGCAATGGCAGTAGCGGGAGCAGCAGCATCTGAACCAAGACGCCGCTGCATAGCCAGTCGCTCACAAGCTTGCGACAACGTCAGGAGCACCTAAACCGCATGGCAGACACAAGCTAAACAAATTTACCGTTTAATATTGCCTGGCATGCCGTCTCTGACTCGCTTGGGTGGTGTGCTGGCAGCAAAAGACTGTAAAACACTTTAGTCGCGTCTTGCTGCAGCAGCGGCTACCCAGGCCTACCCGCGGGTCCCGCTGCTTCTCTTCATTCTTTGACTGAGGCCGCCATTGCAACAAAACAGATGATATGAATGTAGACAATACTGCCGGTAGGTTGACGGAGGTCTGCAGCAACAAGAACAATTCCAGAGCTAACTTGTGATAGTCCTCATTTTGTTGCTGCTTGTGTTGCTGCTGCTGCTTCTGATGCTGTTGACAAGAGGGCTCCCCCCATTGTACAGCTCGCAGCAGGTGCCCGGTGAGTTCCGCTATGGCGAGTCGGAGCTCTGTCTGCTGCAGCTGGTGCCGGCCTGCTGTTGCTGCCGCTACAGAACCGCTGGCCAACTGCCCCGCAGAGTTGCTGTTGCTGTCCTGCGGGGAATCCATCAGAGGTAGAAGCGTCTGCTCGAGCAGCGCATGAAGCTGCGAGTAAACTGATGATGCCGCCTGGGCCCGAGAAAGCAGCTGCGATAGTGCCCCTGGCTGCCTCAGCAGGGGAGATGGAGAAGCAGTGCAGCCTTTCCCTGCTGCTGCTGCTGCTGCATTCGTGGTTACTGCACTTGGTAGCGGTTCATCTGCGAGTGCCGCGCAGGAGACGCAGAGACCTTCGAGCCCATCTAGCACAAATACAGGGAGCCGCTTTTTGCTCGTATTGCTGCTACCGCTCCCTGAGAAACGAGCTGCAAGGGCTCTTGCCCCTCCCGCTGCAGCAGGCAGACGCTTCGTTAGTGATCCACAAAGGGCGCACACTGTCACTACACCTCGGCTGCTGCCCCCATCCCCAACTCTCTCATCCGCTGCCCGTGCTGTGCTTGCTGGTCCTGCTAGCCCTCGCAGGCCCGCTGCATCTGCTGCTCCTGCTGCTGCTGCTGCGCCATCGTTTTGCTGTCCTGAAGGGGCACCGGAGCTAGCATCGCGAGACCGCTGCTGCTGGCCAGACCCGCCTGCCGCAGGCGCCAGCAGTAGCTGCTGCTGGAGTGGCTGCAGAGCAGCGCGTAAGGCCAAAGGAGCCGGCACGCCATTGCTGCTGCAGTCCCCGCACAATAGTGAGAGTCTACCACAGCGCTGCCAGGCGCAGCTCTCCACCCTCACAACCATTTGCTGCTGCTGCAGCTGCTGCTGCTGCTGCACTTGTTGCGGCTGCAGATGCAGCGTTGAAACGTGCCCATGAGGTGTGCCAACAGAGTCCCGAGACATGCCCCAAGCGCCCATCCGCAAGCGCTGCTGCTGCTGCAGAGGAGACAAAACAATGCTACTAGGGGAAGCGCGAGGCTGTCGGGACACTTGCTGCAACAGTTGCTGTTGAAGCAGTGGAGAAGCCCCAGGGATGTGGTGCTGTGGTTCCTGTAGCAGCTGCTGCTGGAGCAAGGGCCGCTGTAGGAACTGTTGCTTCAGAGGTTGCGAAGAAAGTTGTTGGCTCACCTGCTGCTGCTGCTGTGGCTGTTGCTGCTGTTGTCGGGGGTCGCCGGCTCTGGCATCGAAGCTGTCGAACGACAACGCAGCACCGGGCGATACTAGTTGTCTTGGAGCTGCTGGCAGCTGCTCCTGCTGCAGTTGAAACAGGCGAGAATGCTGCTGCTGCACCACACTGGCAGGTAGCGGCACAGCAGCAGAAGGTGCTGCAGCAGGAGGAAGTATGCGAAATCCCGCTTGCCCCTGCAGCGCTTGGATCAGCTGCTCGTTTCTCAAGATTAGGGCAGACTGGCGTTGTAACAGCTGCTGCTTCAGCACAGCAGAGTCAGCACTATAAGCGCTGCTTGCAATTGAACTGCCAGTGCCAAGCAGAGGGGAGATCAAGGACCTCTGCTGCTGATGTTGCTGCTGCTGCTGCGCTGGCACAGTCGATCCAGCCCACACCAATGACTGTGGGGAGGATTCGTTTTGCTGGGCATGATTTTGCGGGAATTGAGACGGGGGCTGTTGCTGGTGGCAAGGATCTGCTGCCAGTTGTTGCTGCGGCTTCGGCTGATCTGCGACGTCGCATGGCTCTGTCGCTTCAACAGGTGTTTGAGGAGATGCTGCAGACGACGTAGCCGTTGCAGCTGCTGCTGGTGCTGTTACTTCCTCGCCTGCTGAAGCTTCCGAAGGTGCTGCGCTCAATAGTGATTCTGCCAATTCTGCTGCTTTTGAGGGCAGCGCCCTCGTGGGCGTAGCAGCACATGAGGCGCCACCTAGCTGTGGCGCAGCAATCGCAGCAGACACTGCTTCTGCTGCAGCAGCTGCTGCTTCCGTTGCTGCAGCAGCAGCTTCAGCAACTACAGCTGCTGCCTGAGCAGCAGCAGAAGATGGCGTATGGCTGCTTGCATTCCCATGTGCTGTTGCAGGTGATGACTGTGTCCCCCGGAGCTTCTCCAGCTGCAACTGCAACCTGACTTGCTGTTGCTGTAGCTGCATTTGCTGTTGCTGTAACTGAAAGTGTTGCTCTTGCTGCAGAAGCTGCTGCTGAATTGCTGAACTAGCCTTTGCTGTGCCTTCTGCAGAAGTGCTGCCATCAGTCGCTCTTTCTTGCTGAAGCGCACTCCTGTTGGACAACTGCTGCTGCTGTGCGTGGAGCTGCTGCAGTGCTTGCTGTTGCTGCCGTTGGTGGTGCTGCTGCTGCAGCAGTGCCATTTGGGAAGTCTGTTGCGGCGGCTTTTGTTGCGTTTGCAGCATGGTCGTCCTAAGCAGCATTAAGCACTGCTCCGCCTCCTGCTGCTGCTGTCCTGTTTGTTGGTTTTGAAAGGCCTGCTGCTGCTCCAGATGATTTTCGGCCTGGTGGCGTTGTTGCGTCTGCAGCATGGGCTGCTGTTGCTGCCGCAAGTGCTGCCGTTGTTGCTGCTGCTGTCTAGCCACACCATCAAGCTGCCGTTGCAGACTGTTCATTCTTTCCTGAATAAGCTGCTGCAGTTGCTGATGCTGCTGCGGCTGCTGCTGCTGCGCGGTCTGCTGCATACGGTACTGCTGTTGCAGCTGCTGCTGAGATGGGAATTGTTGCGAAGGTGCTAGCAGCTGCTGCTGCCGAAAATAATTTTGTGACTGCTGTTGTAACAGCGTATGCGGCGGCTGCTGTTGCAGCAGCCGCTGCAGCTGCTGTTGATTGACCAGCTGCTGCTGTGGCTGCAGAGCACTCCGCGCGACAGTCCCTGCCACCGTTTTGTGCTGCAAAATATCTGGAGCCGACGTCGAAGTAGCTGCTGCAGTTGCTGCAGTAGCAACAGCATTGGCGACGGAAGCCGAGGCTGGCGCCATCGCCCGAGTCATTTTGTGTTGCTGCTGTTTTGGGTTTCGTAACACCTTTGCGTCTCTCTTCAAAGTAGCAGCAGCGGCAGGAGGTACCTGCAGCTGTTCGCGAGCCACTGGCAGTCCTGTCCACAGTCCTTGGTGCTGCAGGAAGCCCTTTCGGTGGTGCAGTAGCCCCTGTTGCGGGCAATACAGCACTTCTTGTTTTGTTACTACCTCCTCTACCCTGTAGAGGCAGCGGCTGTGCGCCGCAGCTCCGCAGTCGCTGCAGAAGCAAATGTCCAGCATGCGATCAGCAGCTGTAGAGGCAGCAGCAGCAGTGGCAGTCCCTGCTGCTGGGTCAGACTGCCAGCGTGGTTTGCGCCTTTGTAGCTGCTGTCGCTGCTCGTGGGGCAGCATCCCAGCAGCAGCTGCTGCTGCTCTGTCTCGTATGTTTCGTGGGTCCCACAGGGAAAAACAAGGAGCAGCATTTCCACAAGAGACGCAAGACAAACACGCAGGACACTCAGCTGTCGTCAAGAGAAAGTCCATTTCTCCGCTGCTGCTGCCGTTGCTGCTGCCGCTGCCGCAGAGAGACGCCAACGCCGCTTTCTTCTTATCAAGGGCCCCTGGAGGCGAAACTCCCAAGCAATACGAATGGAAGGCCTCGCCGCAGCAGCGGCAGTGTAGGAGCAGCTGCTGGTACGCGAAGGATCCGCAAATACTGCAGCAATCCAGCCACAGTTGTGGCGCTACTGCTTTATCTCCTTCAGCAGCAAGACCATCAGCGAACGCCGTTTCTTTGCCTGAAGCCCCATAAAGACAGTGAAAAGCCTGCAAATATAAGGCCACATCCGATGCTGCTGAGAAGACAGCAACGCAAGACGGCAGCCTTCCCTTGTACACCTGAAGCGCGCCAGTTGCAGATACGGCCGCTCCCAGATCTCCCGCTGCCGGTGCACCAGTGGCCGCCGGTGCTGTTGCAGTTGCTATGGCTGCTGAAAATGCGCGCTTCTGAAGTTGTTGCTGCTGCTGCTGAGGATCAAAGTCCTTCTTTCGCTTCTTCCTCTGAGCTGCCGCGCTGCGCCGTGTCTCCACGCTCATGCTATGTGACGGCTGTTGCGACTGCTGCTGCTGCAGGTGCTCCTGCTGCTGCTGAGGCACTTCTGAGACAGAAGCAGCTGCTAGCCTACTCACGCGTACAGGCAGCTGCAGCAAATAAATTGCCTGACCGGGTGGGGGTGGCGGAGGCTGCGGGATAGAAAGGAATGAATGCGGCATCACCATATCGCCAAGTTCCGTGCTGCTGCTACTGCTGCTGCTGAAACACCACTGTAGAGCAGGAGGCGGTCCAAAGCAAGGGACAGCTGATAAAGGAGAAAGCGAAAAGCCGCAGGGAAAGTGTGGCTGCTGATTGCGCAGAAGTTGCCGTATCCCCTTAACAGCAGCAGCAGAGTGAAGCTGCAGCAGCTGCTGCGTCGTGAACGCCACTGCTGCCGGATCGAGTGGGGAATCAGCAGCAGCTGCTGCTGATAATCCATAAGGCGGAGTGTCTCTGCTTCTCGTGAATCCCTTCGCGCTGCCGCGGCGAAGGCCGGCGGCAACCTTTGCTTGGTGTCCCACTTTGTCCACCGCAGACTCGAGCCCGTCATCTGTTGCAGCAGCAGCTGCTGCTGCAGCTGAGCCTGAATCCGCTGCTGCCCCATGAAACTCGCTTTTTGCTATGCCTCGCTCCTCCTCAGTAGGGGTCTGGTTCGGTTCTCGAGCCTTTTCACTGGTACCCGTGTTGCTGCTGCTGCTGCTGCTGCTGGGACTCGGAGGTATGTGTGAGTCCAGAAGGGCCAGCGGCTCCTTGTGGGGAAGTTCGAGGACGCCCGTTAGGAGCTCGTTTGCTTTCTTTTGCATAGCAGCCGCCGCCTTGTACTGCCTTGTGTTGGGCATGTAAAGGGTCTTCATGTTTTGAATCAGGAGGGAAATATCGCTCAAGAAAGATCCTAAGGAGGAGTAGGCGTTGCTGCGCACCTTCGATTTCACTGTAGACAAACACATGGGCCGCTGCACAACTCGCCAGTACAGCGAAAATGTCGCATCTGGCAAAAACGAAAACTCTCCACTGCGGTCTTGGGACATCAACTCAGCCACGATGCGCTCATAGCGCTGCCGCCGAGACGGCGAGCGGCACGACGGGCACCTGCAGCACCAGGACCAAATCCCGCAGTCATAGATGCACGGCAGCAGCAGCAACGGCAGCAGCAGCAGGAGCAGCAGCATTTCCCCAATGTAAGACGCAGCGCTTCCGGAACAGGCTGCAGGCACTTAGAAAAACAGCTCTGGCCTTAAGCAACCCGAATCGGCCTCCTGAACCCATGCATTATGCTGCCCAGGTGCACGCATCAGCAACAGCAGCAGCGATAGCAACAGCTACAGCAGCAGCGGAAGCATGATGTACCTGTATTTCATGGTCTTCAGCTGCTGGGGATCCTGCAAACCCTTCGCCAGTCGGGGGTCGCAGCGGGTGTGGATCCAGGCCTTGCAGCCATCACACTGCACCCAAGTTTCTACAGAGCCTCCCCCCGGCCCCGTTGCCCCCGCACTGCCTGCTGACAAATCCTCTCCTCCTGCTCCATCGGCCACCCATGTTTTGGAGCACATGAAGCAGAACTGGCCCTCGTCCACGCTCCGGCGACAGCTGCGGGCACAGAGATTCTCAGCCACTGCTGCTGCAGTTCCTGCTGGTGGTGCTGCTGCTGCTGTTGCCGCGTGGATGCTTCTACCAAGAATGATTGTTGCTGCTGTTGCTCACGGCTCTAGGGTGCACGAACACCCCACGACGCCGCTATCCGTGATTGAATATCTTGTTTCACATCTTATCAGCTGAACCCGAAGCCCTAAACACTGAAGACTAAACCCTGAATCGGGGGTCCCATACCCTAACCCTAAAGTCAAGCTTACTGCGCACAAAGCAGGAAAGACGTGGGATCCCAGTTTGCATACTCTGGCCAGTAGAGGTCCACGTAGCCGCAGCTAGTGCAGCGCCTGCAAGAGTCGCAGCGGTAAGACGAAGAGCCATGCAAGATGGCGGCCTGCAGCGCACGGATCCAACAGCAGCCACAGCAACAGCTGATACAACTGCAGGCACTCAGACACTATGGGCTGCACAGGCATGGTGAGACACAGCTGCTGGCACAAACGGACAAACAGAAATATGAAATGAGCAAAAGAAACACATTCAAATAGCCCCTGTGGAGGAAACTGGGTCCGGGACAGACGCGTCGTTCAGCCGGAGCTGCTGGAGAAGCAGCAGCATCGCCCTCGCGATCACGTACACTGGGGTAGCAGCAAGCGCCGTGGGCGTAAGAATTGCAGCAGTGGCAGTTCAGGACCGGCTGGCAGGTGGCCTCATACTGTGTCGGGCTGGAGGCAGTGCCTGGAGCCGCGCGATTTGCTGCTGTTGCTGCAGCTAGCGCAGCAGGGCTTCTTTCGGCAGTCAGGGGTAAGTCTATTGGCTCGCAGCAGTATAAACAGTGCGCACAGTCCCTGCACACCCAGGGAGTACGTACACCCCGGTCATTTCGCCCGCCCTCCTCCAGCCCCAAAATGCTTCGGGGATTTGGAAACAGCTGCACTTTTAGCGTGGCCCTGGACGCTGTGGCGTTTGCTGCATTCTCTTCAGATTGCTGCTGCTCCGGCCGCGGCGACAGCTGCTGCTGCTCTTGCTGCTGCTGCTCTTGCTGCTGCCGCTCTTGCTGCCGTTCCTCTTGCTGCTGCTCCTGCTCGGCAGGATGCGGCGGGTTCTCTGGCTCCTCTTCCATTCGAACGGCTAGCTGCTGTTCTTGTCGTTCCTCTTCTCCGTGCTGCTTCCTCTCCTCTAGCTGCTGCTCCCCCTCCTCCCGCTGCTGCTGTTCTTGCTGACCCTTTTGTTGCTTCGGGGCTTCCAAAAGCTCAGAGTCAACTAGCATGCTTTCCTCGCCGTCCCTCTGCTGCTCGGCCGGTGCAAGCTCGTGTTGCTGGCTGGCTTCTTGCTGTTCCTGCTGCATCTGCTGCTGCTCTTCGCCCTGTTTTGCCTGCTGATGCAGTTGTACTTCTTGCTGCTGCTGCTGCTGGTTGTGCTGCTGTTGCTGCTGCTGCTTGGCAGTGACTGTGACAGCCGGCGCGGGCACGTCTTCCGTGCCGATTTCATCGCCAGGGTGTCTCGAAAGCCTCCAGTGAAGAGAACCCTGGCGAGATAAAAGGGCGGACTGGGCCCTTGCGAAGGCCAGCGGCAGAGTGCAGAAGCGGGCCAGAGAGAAGGAGCGCCGCAGCGCGCGGGCCTCTTGCTGTCTCTTGAACCCCAGCAGCAAACCCGCTCGGGCAGCAGCAGACAGCCCCACCGGCAAAGACACAGCACGAGAGGGCACCACGAAAGTGCTCAGATATGCCTTGCGTGCCCGGTCGTAAACAACGCTGCTGGGGGACAGCGGCCAGCCACTTGCTGCAGCGGACAAAAGCAGCACATGGCAGCAGCAGCAGCGGCTGCAGCAGCAGAGGAACAAACGTTTCACGGGGAGGGAAATGCAACACGCGCTGAAGCAACTCACCTGCGTCATCTGCACCCTCCTCGGGTTGCTGCTGCAGCAGCAGCGACCCCAGCGATCCCCCGTCTTCGAGCAAGTCCTGTTGCTGCTGCTGCTGGTCAGCTGCCGGGGAGGACACGGCTTCATAGCGGTAATACTTGCTGTCTCTGCTGCTGCTGGTGCTTCTTCTGTTGCTGCCCTCCGCCGCAGCTTCTCTCTCTTTCTTGTGGCGCTCTATGGCCGCCTCTCGCTCCGCCACCAGCTTACGGTGCCGCGCAGCTTCCATACACAAGGCATGCGGCGACATCCTGAGCAGCAACAGCGGCAGAAACACAGGGAGCAAAAGCCTGAAGCCGCACCAGCAACAAAAGCTGACTTCAGCAACAACTGCAGCCGGGTCAAGCAGCAGCTGCAGCATCTGCTAACCGCCGTCTTACTATCCTGCAGTGCTCACTCCAAACCCTAAACCCTAAATCCTACAGCCCCCAAGCGCACCCGCCAGTGGCAATGCGCCTATGGGCCGGCCGAATGCAGGCCGTGTGGAAGACGCGCTGACAGCAGCAGCACTGCAAACCCCAGTACAGGTTGACGGCTTCTGCAGTATCTGTGTCTCCTAGAGAAGAGGGTGCGGCGCTGTTTGCGTTTCCGTTGCTGCTGCTAGTACTGTTACTTTTGCTGCTGCCTGTTGCTGCCATTTCCCCTTGTGCGTCTGCCGGTGCTGGCCCTGCAGCTGCTGCTGCTGCTACTGCTGCTTTCGCTGCACTACTGGGCTCGGCCCAGGAAGGGTAGCTCTTCAGGAGCTCCCTGGGGTCGACCTCAGGCGGCACCTCCACGGGCTGGCTCGGGGTCATAATATAGTAAACTGGTTTGCTGCAGCTTCGGCATCTCTGGGCTCTGCTGCTGCTACTTTGGCCGCTATTCTTGCCATCTCCGCTTCCTGCGTCGGTGGGAGCAGAGTTCCTAGCTTCCTGGGGCGGCAACGACTGCCACGGGGAATCTGCTGCTGCCTTTTTCTGTTGCGTGTATTGGCTGTCGCCCTGCTGGGTCTCTTGGCCCCCATCTGCGTCTGCGTGCTGCAGCAGCTCTTGCTGCTGCTGCTGCGTGGGGCAGCTGGCGCCTCTGGGGTGCTGCAGTTTGTCTCGAGGCAGCTGCTGGGGCACAGCCACCTCAGGGCGCCACCAAACAGGCTCCGACGAAGCAAGACGAATGACGTCGTGGGCCAGAGAAAACCAGCCGCGGTGACTTTCCTCAGGGGAAAAGGGCAGCTGGTGGGCGGCGAGGTGCAGCGGCGGGGCGTCAGCGGGGCTGCAGATGTCTTGCTTGTTCGTCGATAGCAAAAAGTGCACAAAGACAGCCCGGTATTTCGGCCAGTAGTACTTCAACACCCCCTCTGCCCAGTCGAAGCTCTCGGGGCTCTGCCGGTCCCGCCACGCCCGCACCACTCGCACGCGGCAGCCCACGTAGGCAAACACTGCAGCAAGCACGGACAAGTCGAGAGAAAAACGCCAAAATAAACACAAGAGGAAGAGGCAATACGGGGCATACAGTGGCATAAATGTGGGGAGATGAATGGGAAGTGGGGAGAAAATAGAAAGGCAGTAAGGGGGCAGAAATGAGGCAACTTTGAGGCAGTGGTGAGATACAGTGACGCAGTACAAAGACAGCAAAGAATCAGTGAAGAAGCAACGAAGCAGCAGCAATGAGGCAATTAGAATGCACCCAAATGCAAATATAAAGTGGAAGCAGCCGGCGGCGCAGGTGAGAGACAGACCCAGGCAAGGGCACCAATAAAGATGAAGGAAGGAACAACACGAAGAGGCCAATCAGTTCCAAATTCAAAGGCATCCCCCGCTAGCTATGGGGGTACTCGGCTAGCTAGCTAGTTAGCCAGCCAGCTGGCCAGGAGCCGTCTCCAGGCATTCAAATAGCTAAATTTTACTCGGAGAAGACCAGCTCTGCCTCACCTTGCCTGTCTTCTCGAAATTCCAGCTTTTGCCCATAGGCAGCAAAAGGGTCCTCTGGAGCCTCTTTCTCCTTCGCTGCTGCTGCTGCTGCTGGCTTTTGAGTTGCTGGCTTTGCTGCCCGCTGTACAGATTGCTGCTGCCTCTGCTGCTGGTGCTGCTGCTCCTGTTGCTGCTGCTGAGGATTCGCGGGCTCCTGCAGCTGCTTCAGCATTGTGCGCGTAAGACGAATACCAGCAGCAGCCAGCAAGGACTCCAATCCCTCTTCCTCCCCTGATGCTGCAGCAGACGCAGCACATGCAGCAAGCACATCAGAAGCAGCGATTGCGGCAGCAATGCAACAGCAGCCACACTTTCAGCAGGAAGGACCAGCGACAGCAACAACAGCAGTCGAGTAGCGACACAAGCAGAGGCAGCCGCCGTAATCGTCACACATACAGCAGCAGCAACAGCAGCAGTAACAACGAAAGAGCAGACTTGTCGCGTTTGCAGTCTCAGAGCTCTTGAGAGGAGCCGCAGACTCTGCTGTTTCTGTTGCTGCTGCTGCCGTAGCTAACGGCGTCTCCGGCGGCGATGCCCCGGCCGCCGTTTGGTCTGCTGGTGCTGCAGATGCCGTTGCTTCAGCTTCTTTCTTCTGCTGCGTCTGCTTCTCCGTTGCTGCTGCTGCGTCTTCAGGTTCCGCTTTTGTCGCAGCTGCTGCATCAGCGGGAACCCGTTCGCTAGCCGTTTCTTCTCTCTCTGCCGTGGGCAGCTGTGAGCTCTGTTGCTGCTCCTGCTGCTTTCGCTGTTGCTCTTGCGGCCTTTGCTGTTGCTTCTGCTGCTGTTTCTGCTGCTGCTGCTTTTCCTGTACTTTCACTTGCTGCTGCTTCTGACCCCTTCGCTGGGCCGCCTCACCTTTTGCTTGGCTACTGCGACCTGCCGTTGAAGGTGTGCTGCTGCTGCTGCTGCTACCGCTCTTGTAGCTGCTACTGTTGCTGCTGCTGCCCATGCTGCTGTTGCGCGCAGCATTTCTGCGCGGCTCTATGGGCTGGTAGTTTTCCTGCAGCAGACCCCACAGCTCGCGAGAGACCCGAGTTTCCCCAGATTTTGTGTTCTTCTTTTTGCTGCAGCTGCCGCCCCCAGGCTTTGCCGCTGCCGCCCTTTGGGACTTCGCCTTCTTGCCAGCTTGCGACTCGTCAGCTTCGAGCTGCTGTTCTCGCTGCTGTGGTTCCTGCTGCTGCTGCTCCAGCTGCTGCGGCTGTTGCTGCTGCTTTTGGGCTTGTTCCTGTTCATGTTCCCCTTGCTTCTCCTGGTCTTCCTGTTCCTTTTTCTGCGGCTCTTGCTTGGCCGAATGCTGCTGTTGTTGCGGCTCCACTGGCAGCTTGCCTTGCTCCTTCTGCGTTTCTTGTTGCTGCTGCACCTGCTGCTGCTGCGGCTGCTGCCGCGGTCCCTGCTGCTCCTTGGGCTCGTGCTTCTCCCGTTGCGATGCTGCAGTTGCAGCCTCTGTCCCAACAGCCTGTCCCTCCTCTCGCTGCTCCTCTGCGTCTTTCTCTGTTTGCTGCTTCTGCTGCGGCTTCTCATTGGTGCAACACGGTGACTCCTCCTGTGTTTCTGAGGCTGCAGCAGCAGGCGCAGCAGCAGTAGCATTGGCAGCAGCTGCTGGGCTGGCAGCATCAACGTCTTCCTTGCCTCTCGCGCCTCGGTCTCCACTTACTTCATGTGCTGCTGCTTTGGCTGCTATTGCACCTTTGAGTTTTGCTGCTTCTGCAGCTGCGGGTACAGTGGCAGGCGCTGCAGCTGCTGCTGCCGCTGCCGTTGCTGCTGCTGTCGCGTCGCAGTCTGCTTCCCTTTTGCTGTCTTCACTGCTTCTATGCTGCGCCTCGGCAGCGCCCTCGACCGACTCTATTACCTCGGGAGGGGCGATCGCCGCTGCTGCAGCGGCTGCGGTTCCTGCTGCAGTAGCAGCAGCAGCAGCAGGTGCATCATCATCAGTGGGCGCCTCGCCCTGCTGTGGTGCAGCGTCCGCCGCTGCGCTGCTACTATCTTCCGCTGTGCCTCCTGCTGCTGCTGCAGCATCTTGCTCAGCAGCAGCAGCAGTAGGGCCTTTGATTTCCCCCTGCTTGGCAACGTCTGCAGTTGCTGCTGCTGCCGCTGCAGCTTCTACTGAGTTCGATTCTTGTGTGTCTTGTCCTGCTGCTGCGGCTGCTGTTGCAGCCGACGGACTCGGCAAGCTGGAGTCTTTTGGGGACTCCAGGTTGCGGTCCTCTCTAACGTAAAGCGTGCTGTTGTCTTGCTGCTGCTGCTGCTGCTGCTGCTGCTCGCCGGCGCTTCCTTCGGTGAAAAGATGAATGTCTGTGACCGGCGTCCCTGCTGCTGCGAGCGCCTGTCTCTGCTGCAGCAAGACCCTTTTGTACTCGTTCAAAGCTGCCTCTGCTGCAGCAGCGCCGCCGAAGCCTCGCTGCACTGCAACAGCAACAGCAGCACGGCCCCACGCCTCCAACCGCTGCAGCTCCACCTCCCGGCTATCTCCCCAGGGGTTGTCGGGGTCAGCAGCAGGAAGCGAAAGATCTGCTTTTTCTGCAAGGGCCCGGATCTCCGAAGCAGCGGCTGAGCCCCACACGTGCGCTGTTTCCTGCGGGTCTTCTGCTGCTGCTGATGCTGCTGCTGCTGCTGCAGGCCCTCCCGCGACGCCCACGGTAGCTGCGGCCGCAGCAGACGGCCCGCTGCGGGCCCACCCATATGCCCTCTGCGGCGGCGAGGGGTGTCTCAAGTGCTGCTGCTGCGCTAGGTGGTGCTGCTGAGCCCAGTGCTGTTGATGCTGCTGCGGATGCAGCTGCTGGTGAAATCTGTACTGTGAGTACTGCGGCTGCAACGCTGGTCGGCGGGGGGCACCCCGCCAGCCCTGGCTCTGTCGCTGGGCTCCGGAGTCAGCAGCAGCAGCAGCAGCAGCAGCAACTGCTCCTGCTGCTGCTGCTGACTCTCCCGAACCCGCGCTGAAGTCCCCCGCCCCAGCACCCCAGTACCCTCCAGCTGGGCTAAACTGCCCACGGGGTCCCCAGTTGCCCTGAGGGGCCCCTACCAGATGCCCCTGGGGGGCCCTCAGTGGCTGCCCCTGGGGAGCCCCCGACGAATGCCCTTGGGGACTCCCTGCTGCTGCCTGTGGGGTCTCTCCAACGTCCCAGCCTCCTCTAGACCGCTGGTAGTGGCTCCTGCTGCGGCGGCTGTGGCTGCTGCTGCGGCGGCAGCGGCTACTGCTGTGGCGGCAGCGGCTGCTGCTGCGGCGATCGCGGCTGCTGCTGCGGCGGCCACGGCTG
>NW_013541843.1:1139229-1141972 GCF_000499545.2 Eimeria tenella
CGGCTGCTGCTGCGGCTGCGGCTCGGGCGGCCCCTGCTGCAGCTGCGGCGGCCTTTGCCGCAATAACGACTGCTTCCCCTTTCTCTCCAGATGCTCCCACTGTGTCTCTCTGCTGCATGACTGTAGCTGTCCCGCTGCTGCTGCTGCTGCTGCTGGCTCCAGTGCTGCTGCTGCTGGTGGTGATCATGTGGGGAAGCTGCAGCTGCTGTATCCGGGCCCACGTCAAAGCCCCTTCTGTAAGGCATGCCGCTGCTGCTGCTGCTGCTGCTGGGCCTTGAACTAACGGAATCCCAGCCGCTATCTCTGTCTGAGCTTCCGACGCACTGGCCGGCGCCGTGACTGCTGAAATTTCTGCTGCTACTGCTACTGCTGCTGCTGCTGCTGCTGCTACTGTTGTAGCTGCGGCTGCTGTGGCTCAAACTCTTGTGGGTAGCATCTCGTGTGCTCCCACCTCCAGGACTGTAGACACCAACGCTACTCGTGCTGCTGCTGCTACAGCTGCTGCTGCCACGGGGAGCAGCGTATCCTACTGGGACCCCACATGCAGTACTTGAGGACTGCTGCTGCTGCCGTCGCTGCAGCTGCTCCCTTTCAATCTCAGCTGGTGTCTGGTCCCATCGACTACGTCGCTTAGGCGCGGCGCTTGCTGCTGCTGCTTCTGCAGCAGCAGCAGAAACACCTGACTTTGGGGCCCCAGGGGGGCCCATCTGAGTGTTGCCGCCGTCCATCGGCTCCTAGCAAATACTCCCAGTGAGCGCTCGCCCCAGAAGGAAGCGGCGCAGTCTCCTCCAGTTGCTGCTGCGTTTGCTGCATTGACTGCAGCAGCAGCAGCAGCAGCACCTGCTGCGGCAGGTGCTGCCACAGCAGCAGCAGAGGGCGTCGTAGATGCCTCAAGCTGCACAGCTGTCAGGTCCAGCGGATTGACGTAAACTTAGAAGCTCCAGTTGTCATCCTGATATTCGTGCAGAATCCGTTCCTGCTGCTGCTGCTGCTGCAGCGGTGAAGCTGCAGTCGGTGGCGCTGGAGGGCTCGCTGTGGCCGTCACCTCTCCTTAACCTCCTCTCTTGAATAAGAATCAAGGTAATGTTCTACACCCCAGTCCTTAAAATGCAGCAACAGCAACACAGGGAGGCCCCCCGCATGCAGCCACAACAGCAGCAGCAAGCAGCAGCAGCAGCCGCAACGAGAGCAAAAAGTAGTTGCCGCTGCTGCCAGGCAGTGCGACCCAGGGTTCTGTGAAATTCATGGCATTACCAAGTCATTTTAAATTCCCCCCAACCGCGGGAAAGGCAAAGGCAGCAACAATGGTGGGGGCTGGCAGCAGCTGCGACTCGACGTCCCCAGGCAGTCCTGCAGCAACAACAACAGCAGCAGCGGCAGCAGCAAAAGTGCAGCCGTAGCAGGAGCCCCAATAGCAGCTTTGGTTGGGCAGCGCCTTGAGGGTTTCGTCAGACTGATCCCATGCGAAGGCTCACCGCCACACAGTCGGCTGCAGCAGCGGCAAAGACAGCAGCAACTGCGGCGGCAGCAGCGGGGAAAGCAGCAGCAACAAAAACTTCAGGGTGGGGTGTCCCACTAAATGCAGTAGTGCGCGGAGCAGCAGCTACACACGGGGGGCGCTGAGCTGAATAGTGCTGCAGCTTCTGTAGCTGGGCTAGGCATCGGAGCAGCTGCAGCAACAGCAGCAGCAGTCCCAAGAGTGACAGCAGAAGCAGCAGAAGGCATCTGCTGCGCAAGGAGCAGCAGCTGACAGGCCCTGCTTTCTGATGGCCCCGCTGAGGGCTTCAGGGTGCGTAGCCTTACGACCGCTGCTGCTGCTGCTGCCGCTGCTGTTGCTGGCATTCTGCTGCTCTTACTCAACGTCAAGCCGACTCCCCAGCAGCACATCCTTCTTGCTTCCATTCCCAGTGGTAGGAAACGGGGCTACGGGAGCAGCAGCAGCGGCAGCAGCAACGACTGCAGCAGCAGCAGTGACAGTAGCAACTCGACAGCCACGCCCACGAACGGCCCACTGCGCAGCGAGTGCTGACGCATCTGCAGGGCATGCGCCCATTGCACCGTCACCCCTCGTGCTGCAGGTGCAGCAGCAGCTGCAGCAGGAGCAGCACACAGCAGCAGAGGATGAGCAGAGCCAGGGAGAGATCCTGCGCCTAGAAGGGGTGTCTGTACACTCCGGCTCTGCTGCGCTGTTGCAGCAGGTGTCGCTGCAGCTGCAGCGGCACGAAAAGCTGGCCCTAATCGGCAGCAATGGAGCGGGGAAGACCACTTTGCTGCATGCGATTGCAGCTGCTGCTGCGCAGCAGCAGCAACAGCTATTTCAACAGCTGCAAAAGCAGCAGCAGCTGAGGCAGCAGCAGCAGCAGCAGGAGAAAAGTGGTGGGAGCTCTGAGCAGCGAACTCATCGCCAGAAATTGAGTAAGGCTGCACGCAGACAGCTGCGGAGGATGTCCTCTCAGCCGCAGCAGCCGCCGCAGCAGCAGCTTCAAGAGCAGACACAGGAGCAGCAGCAGCAGCAGAGTCCGTTTGAAATGGAAACAGGTGTCGTCTCAGGGCTCATTCGCTTCAAATGCTCCCCTTCTCGCGTGGCATTGCTGCAGCAAGAGGGCCTCGAAGGCTTCAATCCTGCTGCTGCAGCAAATACCGTCAGAGAGGAAGTGTACAGCCACCTGCGGCAGCAGCAGCAGCAGCTGCAGCAGCAGATAGAGCAGCAAAAAAGGCTGCTTCAGGAACTCACTCTGAACAG
>NW_013541843.1:1142072-1148824 GCF_000499545.2 Eimeria tenella
GGCTGCCGACGGCAGGTGCTGCCGCATCGAAGCCCCGTAATGCGGTGTATCTCCAGCCCCTTTTGTCTTTTTGCCTTTTTGTTTCGTTTACTTCTTTCGTTTGTTTTGTTTGCCATGTAGTTCATAATTCTAATGTCATTTGAGGGGTCCAGAGGCCCTCAGGCCCCCAGCAGGGTTCCCTTTGGTCGGAGCTAAAACGTTGGGACACCCCCCGTGCTGTTGCTGCGCTGCTGCTGCACTGCTGCTGCGCTGCTGCTGCAGCAGCAGGGCTCCCTTGGAGGCAGCGGGCGGCACAGCGCAGCCGGAGCTTTGCTGTTGCTGCTGCTGCTGCAGCCGGGCAGCAGCAGAGTGCCTACATAGCTCGACAGAGATGTCCATACACTCCAAATTGATGCACAATTTGCACATCTTCTCATCCACTATTAAATCACTTTTATAAATTTGCTGCGCAGCACAAAAAGGGGGGTTTTGAGGGCCTGGGGGCCCCCAGGGCCTCCTCTTGAGGGGCCCCCCCAGAAGGCCTATGGTACAGCAGCGCAGCAGTGCTACTGCTGCAGTCAACGAAGCTGCTGCTGCTGGAGTCCGAAATGCAAACTCAAAACCCTAAACCCTAGCAGCTGAACCAAGCTTCTGCTCTAAACCCTAAACCCTAGCGCTTCCCCCGGTAATTCAAACTGACGGACTTTTCTGCCGTTTGCACCAGCAAAAAAATCGGGTTTAGAGCCCTCTGCTGCTTCATTAGGCTGCAGCAGCAGCAGCAGCACTTCGTTTTGCTGCTGCAACAGCAGCTTTGGCTGCTGCTCTTGCTGCATCTCTTTGCCCAGGTAAAGCAGATGCGGCTTAAAGGCTACAGCTGCTGCAGCAACTGCTGCTGCAACCGCTGCTGCAGCAGGTGCGCTGCTGCAGCAGGTGCTGTGCTGCTGCAGCGACTGGTGCTGCAGCAATTCTACTGCTGCAGCAACTGCTGCTGCTGCCGCAGCTGCTGCTGCAGCACAAGCAGCGCCGCGCTCAGACAAGAATGCCCCCCGCAGACTTTGACTTTGCATCTTCCTTTGCTGCTGCTGCTTGCTGCTGCTGCTGCATGTAGGGAACATCTGCTGACCCAGTTCTCTTTATATATTCTTGGCTAGCTGCAGCTAGCTGCGACTGCACGTTGGCTAGCTGCGCCTCCAGGTTCTTCATGGCCTCAGCCACCTGCAGCAGCAGCAGCAGCGGCAGCAGCAGTTAAAGATGCAGTGCACATCTGCGCGCAGCAGCAGCACCGGAAGTAGCGCCTTTGCTGCTGCTGTTGCTGCAGCTGCTGCTGCTGCTACTGCTGCTGTTGTTGTTGTTGCTGCTGCTGCTGCTGCCCTAAACAGAGCCCCACAGACCTTAATGCCTTAGGAAGCAGAAAGAAGGGAGGGTTCTAGGGTCCAGGGCTCACCCCAAACCCTAAACCCTAACTAAACCCTAAACCCTAAACCCTACGCCCTAGACGTGCGTAAGTGCTAAGCCCTAAACCTGAACCTTACGAAAGCTGTATTCCATAGCTAGGCCGTAAACCCTAAACGCTAAACCTTGTACCCTGCTGCGGCTCCAAATCCTAGCTAGTCCCCAAACTCTAAACCCCAAACCCTAAACCCTAAACCCTACCTTGGCCTTGTGCTGCTCCAAGGCCGGCTGCACTTCCCCCACACTCCTCTCAACCAAAACCCCCCCGACCAGCCGATAGCAGCGTCTTGAGGGTTCCAGGTCTTTGAACGCGTCCAGCACAAGCCTGAGACACAAACCCTAAACCCTAAACCCTAAACCCTAAACCCTAAACCCTAGCCCTAGCCCCAGGCCCGAGGCCACAACGCTGCTGCTGCCAGCGGCCACGCAGCAATGGCTCGCCCTAAGGGCAGCAAACTGTTTGAAGCGGAGTCCGCAGGCCGGACGTCTTGAGGCAGTCTAGGGTTTAGGGTTTAGGGTTTAGCGCTTACTGGTGGTCGCTGGAGTCCTGCCGCAGCTCTTCTATAGTGTTGTTCAGCGCTATCCTCTCCTTCTCTAGGCGCTGCAGCCGCTGCTTCAAATCTTCTTCCCCAGAGGGGCGCGGGGCCCCCTGTGGCTGAGCCATCTGCCGAGGGTTTAGGGTTTAGGGTTTAGGGTATAGGGGCACAGGCGCCCCGTCTGCCGCAGCAGGCCAGGCAGTTCCTGGAGAGATGCAGAATAGTAGAAGATGCCAGGGGTAGTCGGAGCAGCAGCACCAGCAGCAGCAGCAGCAGCAGCAGCAGCGGCAGCAGCGGGCACTTCAGAGCACCTCGCCTTGCTGCACTGTTTACTGCTAAGCGCAATTCGGGGCAAGAACGACAGATAAAAGGAAATTATAAGCGTTTATAGCTATGTCTTGCGTAGCTAGGAGGCCACGGAGGCCCCTGCTGCATGCTGCTGCAGCTGTTGCTGCAGCTGCCGCCGCCGCTGCTGCTGCTGTGGGGCCCCGTTTCTGCGTCCGTTTAGTGTGATTTCTCGTTTTGTTTCAAAGATTTTAACTCAAAAAACAAAAAATAAAAGCCGGTGTGCTCATGTAAAGCAAAGGGCGCCTTGGCTCCCAATAAACAGACACCCCAGCCCGCCCGTGTCTGCTGCTGCTGCATGCTGCCAGCTACTAGGCGCCTCAGGACTGCCAAATTGATAGCTGTGTAGCCCAGCTAGCTGCCTAGCTAGCTGGCTGCCTCTGGCTGCAGCCAGGCGCAGCCACTTGGACCAGCAGCAGCAGCCCGGTGCAGCCAGCAGCCGCTGCTGCCAGCAGCAGCTCGCTGCTGCCAGCAGCAGCTTGCTGCTGCATACACCGACTGCGGCTACCGATTAAGGTGCAGCAAGCGGCCTTGCTGCAGCTGGCAGCAGCTTAGCTTGTTCTGGGTTTATGCGCAGCTTGCTGCAGCAGACCCTGGGCCCAGAGGCTGCAGCAACCTGCAGCTGCTTGAGGGGCCTTTTGCTTCCCCAAGCCACCCAAGAGTTAATTAAGACTTCTTCAGGTGCCATCTGTTTGCTGCAGCGGCAGTAGCCAGCGGCCCGCAAAGGCCCTTAACTCACACCTACACTAAATGCTAATAAGTGCATAGGTAAGAATGCTAATAACATACTGAATAGGAATACAATAGACCACACCATTAGGCCAATGGGCCAAACTCTTACGTCAAAGCCCTGGGGGCAAACAGCAGCAGCGGGAGGGGCCAGTGCCCCAGCCAGGAAGGCTTGGGGGCCCTTAAGGGCCCCTAGGCGTGAACCCGAGGCTTGAGGCTTCATCTGAATTCCTCTCAACTCTGGAGAACACTCCAGACAGCTCTCTTCTTAATGTATATCTGCTCTAGACAATCCTAAAGACAGGCCTCTCCTCAGTTATTTTTCGTTCTAGACAACACTCAATGCATCCCTTTGCGTACTTCCTCTCAACTCTAAAGAACACTAGTGACAGAGCTCTTCTTATTCTTCTCAAGACTAAACGAACCTCAAGACAGAACTCTCTTTCTTAATTCCCTTTCGCTTCAGACAACATTCAAGACAGCTTCCTTCCAACCAAGGCAGCTGAGCTCGTGTCCACGAGGAACCAGCTGCCCTACGTTGCCTCACTGGCGCAGGAGCTTTTTGCCCTTTATAGTTATAGCTAACTCAACTTGGTCTTTCCTGCTGCAATTCTGAACCTAGGGCTCTAGAACTGGCCTAGAGTCGCAGAATTAGCTAGGGCCTACAACTGCCTAGTGGAGTCCATGATCACGCTCGGCCGCCTGGGCCTTGAGATGTTCAAAAAAGCCATATCATTTCTGATTATCCAGCTCAATGTTTTTATTTTGTCTCAAATTCGATTTCCCTCATTGACGCTTTCAGGCTTCCAGGGGTTTTTGCCTTTCCCGGGATTAGTGGAGAGCACCCGAGGAGAGCCGCCGCTGACTTCTTTCCAAATTTCATGAGAAAAGAGGCTGTAGTACTTTACGCTGAGGTGACCATAAAATCGCTCTTCCGGTAACAGGGGCCTGATGGCCTCGCCTGCTTGTGGGGGCCTCTGTGGGCCCCTTGCGACTGGGGTTACTCAAGGCCCAGCTGGAATGCCAAAGAACCGCCGGGCTGTCGATAATCAACATGGGGGCATAACCTTAGTGTTCGTGTGTTTATCTATTTGTATTTAGGACGAAATTTAGTCGCAATTCAATTGCCGCTTCCTCTGTGAACAGTCAGGCACCTACCCATGCTGAAGCTTCTATTGAGTCTTTTTGCTATGAGCCTAGGCACCATATGAGACGGAACAGTCTATAACGGTGGCCTCCCTTGTTGTAAAGTCGCCCATTAATCAGAATGTTGAATATAAAGGGGGTAGTCTTCAAAGCACGCAAGCGACTTTTAGTATTTTCTCTCGCGTGCACGGCTCTAAGAGGAATTATCTCAGAAGGCCACAGTCGTAGCATCCACTTTGTAGATGACCCGTTAAGACGAAATCTATGAAAATGCTGGTGCAGCAGCACATTACGTGAAAAAGAACCGGATGAGGCTCTCCATCGTATGTGGTTTTGCGGGATCATTCCACAGCGAAAGCAAGATACCGCACTCTCGGCAGCGTTGGCCCACTAGAGACGTAAGTCTCTTCTCTAGTACTTTGGTAAACTTCCTAGAGTGGAGCGGCGTGCCCTTTATGTGAACAAATTCTTGCGGAGCCAGCCATGGTAGCCAGGAGAAGCTTGAGCCTACTAGCAGAGAATGAAGCTGCTGTGGCCTCGAAACAAAGCAGCCACAGGGCTCTTTGTAACACCACAACTTCAGTGGCTTCGCCTTCAAAATAGGTGTCTTTTGCCTACAGTTTGAAGTAACAGGTAATTGCCAAGAACGGCCCACGCCTAAATCTTCTTGTGAGCTCCTTCCTAGTAGCGCGAGTGAGGAAATGGGCTTCAGTTCTCCCCTTGCATGCTACCGGCGCTTTGGGAAGGCCTTTTCCCGTGTCACCCCAAAAGCAGTATTAGTGAAGCCTCCCCGTAGTCCTTTTCCCCACATGTAATTTGTTGACCATGGCCTAAGCCATCATCGGAGAAAAGCACCCTCCTGCTCAGTGGCACAGGCAGCTGCAGCTTCTCATCTGATTTTAGCCCATCAGCCTTGGCCAAGCATGCCTTGCTGCACAGGAAGTCCAGGAGATGCTGCAACCCTACATTTGGTTTATTTGACCTTCGGATTACCTGTCGATATTGTTTGAAGTTTGCGAGGGGAAGACGTCACGCCTATATAGTTAGAAAACTCGTTAAAAACTTTTAAATCCATTATCCCCTTATCAGTAGTCTAAGCGAAAGGGACTTGCTCCAGCAGGAGGCGCTGCAGAGGCTGCGCTGCTCTAACAAGTTTCCTAATCAACCAGCAGCAGTGAACACTGGTTCCCGAACTCGGCAAGCTGAAGTCTAGTTTGCTAGCCAAATAAGCCTAGCGGATCCTGTTTAACCCCAGGACGAAAGTTGAGTCTCTTATCCCTCTTGGCCACACGACAAACCATACGCAAACTTCCTTAAAACGCGAAAATGGTGCGTAAAAGCAAATAGTGGCCTTCAAAAGTACCTCTAAAAACCAAATTTTACTTATCAGCAGCTCAAGCCCACAGGGCGCCGCTCCCAGCACCACCTGGGCAGCACATTTTGCTCTTCCAACATCAAAGAGCCCTGTTCCATCCCCAGGGCCCATAGAGGCTGATGCAGGCAAGAGGACTGCAACAAAATTGACTGACACCTGCTGGCGACTAGCCCTTCGCCCGCAAGTGCGGCGAAGCAGCGGCTGTCTTATGCAGCGGGAAGCGCCGGGCGGGGGCTCGGAAAATGGCTCTGGGGAGAAAGTGCCTCCATATTTAATAGCCAGCTGCCGTTGCTAAGCCAAGACAATTTCTTATATTTATTCAAAGTCAAGTACGCCGAAGGCGGACTCAGGCGCACTCTGGGCCGCAGCCCCTGCGCAGGGCAGCGGCTGCAGACCTATCACTTCTATCACTGTCCTGCACTTTGCGGGGCTCACTCAGCAAAAATTCAGACTAGAAAGCCGCTGGCCCCTAGAGTTGCCTAAGAGGAAATGCTAATTTAGCTTCACTCAATGGCTTAGACGGAGCACTGAAGGCCTGAGCGGCGCTGCAGGATACAGCCGCTCACGCAGCAGGCAGCTCGGGGCTAGGCTCCTCTGCGTGTCAACAGAAAGCCCCTATCTCAAATTGTGTGCAAAACGCATGCAGAGAGGTAAGGCTGGCAGCCCTAGGAAACTTGAGTGTGTAGCTGAGGTGACAGCCGAAGGCACTGCAACTCAGTGCGGGGCTTCCCCTACAAAGAGACACTTCACGCCGAACCCTTTACAAGCAGCAGCCCAAGTTCGAGGGCCTCTATTGGTGGCCTTCACAAACGGCTGCAGGATACTGGGGCCCACAGCTGCGGTAAAACCCGAGCACTCGTGGGCCGCCCCCTTCTATGCCCTGGGGCACCAGCCACGCCCCAGGGCTCTCTCCTCATTAACGGGGGCTGCTCGCTGTGGGAGAGTGGGGGCTGCGATATTCACTAACGAGAACACTTGTGTATTAGACAAGGCTAGCCTGATGATGCTGGTACTGCCTCTTAGGGCGTTGGGCGCCGCGGGCAAATTTGTAAGGATTGGCCCCCAGGGAGCTCGCTGTGTCACGCCCTGAAGGGGGCAGCAGCAGCAGCTGCCACGAGGCGCAGCAGCGCCTGAGCGTTCCCGTTTTGCTGCGGAGTTAAATAGCCCGGCATGCAGCAGCAGCGACTCGC
>NW_013541844.1:0-24073 GCF_000499545.2 Eimeria tenella
AGCACCCCGCTAACCTAGCACAGATCGCCTGCCCAACAAACCTCCATAAACGCAACTCCACTCTCCCCACAAATGAACACTGCCGCTTACCTTCACGCACCCACAGCCACCTTTCCGCAGTCATTCACCAGGACTCGCAAACAAACGAATCCCCACGAAAAAAAAAGATGTCGCTCCTCCCTGGAACCCCTCCCGTGCAGTCAGGCCAAAAACCACAAAACCTAGCACCATGCGTACAAGCTCGTTTATCGACCCACTCCCTGCTCCTTCTGCATGCCCAAACGACAAACGCCCTCGCAATCTCACCAAGGCATAGTCCAACGAATAAGCGCCCTCACCAAAGGCTCCTCTGCAGTGCGCCAGAGTTGTTCTACTCTCTGTCAGGTGCTATCTGACTCTTTTGTTGAACACTCGCGTTTTTTTCCAGACACCCATGAGCACTCCTTGGGGTGTCCCAGAGTGTGGCTTCTCATCGCACTTAACGGCTCTTCAATACCTGGCGTGTGGCCGTTCGCAGGTGTTGCTGCGATTTATACACACTGAAAGTCGTAGCACGCACATTTGTGACTCACAACTCCGAGATACTGTTAACGTTTCTCTTCTTCCGTCGACACACCGCCAACCACGCTTTACATGCAACGTCATTACATTCTTGCTTGCTTCAGCTAGCAGCCTGCTCTTGCCACAAAGCAGCCTCCTACATCTTGTCGCGCAGCCACTAAAGTAGCTCACTCTCCAAATTTAAGCAACAATTACCTAATGCTGGCTTCAAAGACCTTTCGTGTGTCGCTTTACCCCTATCTGCTTGCAAGCCAGGGATCTTGATAAGCTTAGTTTTAAGTGAAATCAGGACAAATCCTCAAACATCGGGAAGCAAGCACGCAGCCTACTACCACTCACAATGTTCAGCTTTGCGCTAATCGTTGCTTCGCTTATTTGCACCCTCCACAGAACACCAAATACTGGAAAACAATTGAAGCATATGTCTACATATCCAGCCGCCATTTCTTCAGCTAGGCTTCCCCCGTAGCAGGCAGCAATGGATTACCAGCCACCAACTCTTAGTGGAAATTTTCCAAACTACCATCATCAGTGCTGAACGCTTAGCCAGCTGACACAGTTTCGCGCATTCCCTTATTTAAATATGTATTCAGAGCGTATGTTTTGCATGCGGCAAAAGCTTATATTAACTCCCACACTACCGTGGTTTTCCCGCACCATTTTACAGTGCCATGTGACGCTTTTCAGTGGCAGGCATGAGCCGCCACTGCCACCAACCAACATAGGTTTGGCATTATCAACGCTTGCACTAGAGATTTCGCCACTCAGTTTTCTGTAGACAAGTACACACATGACCAGCACAGTCACCTCTGTGGGCGTCAGCAGTGCTAGGCATAATGGTGCACGGTTGCTCTCCTTCACGCCAGCGTGAAGCTGGAGCCTTCCTGCAAGGAGAATCCACTGCTGATTTTGTGACACAGCAGTCACCGCCGCAACATGTCCGCAATGTGTTCACCGACAACATACATCTTCTGGAGAGACTTCTTTAGCGAAGCATGCAAGGAAAGAACACGACTGCGTTTGCGTCTCATTTTCCTTGCTTCTTCGCAATAGTTTTCACCCACTGAATCACCGTTACTTAAAGACGAGCACTAGCGCGCCTATTTGGCGAGTCCGTGAAGGGCTACACTATTTCCGTTTCGGTGCATTTTACCGCCAGCAATGAATGCTTCAGGCTCAACAAACGAGCACTGCCAGCTATGTTAGTGCGCGCAACAGCAAGATCTTCACCCTGCATTTTGCAGACAGTCCTGCACGCACAGGCTGAATAGCATTTGGTTATCCTAGGCTTCCACGCAGGTAGGTGCGTTTCCCTCTGACCACCTGCCATGACTTTTCCAGCGAAGTTCTAATCGTGTTCATCATGGCAAACGCTCCCTGCAGCTATCAAAATAAATTCGGATTTTGCGAGTGTTTCTCCACCTGTCTAGCATTCTACATCAAATCGTACGCATTTCTGTCTGTGTAGCAGCGTCGCTCGGCGGTTCCCCTACTGCATCAAAACCTTAGGACGTTTTCGAGTCGATTCTCTCGGCATGCGGACTGCTAAATTTGTGACCACCTATAGGAAGCCATTTGCAGTATTTCTAGTTCTTTCATTGTTTGCCGTGAACAAATCTCTTTCAACCCCACACTAGGAACATGTTACAGTACCGGGCTGTAAACAATTCTTGTTTTCCTACGTATCACCGTCTACACAAAAATCAATGACTTGCCCCAGTTGCAATGATGCTAGGCACAAACAAGCTGCTTGTGTCCACGTACATAGAGAGTCACTTCAATAGAGACGTGCCAATTTGACGAATTTTGAAATAGGCCAGCGGCAGCGCTAACGGATTTGCAGACCCTGGGGAACGGGTAATAATTTCACTCAATTGTCTGAAAGATGCAGCTTTACAGAAACGCTTCACATTTTTTCGCTTCGATTTTTGTGGGGATTCACGGGGGTTCTTTTCCTCTTAGCATATCTTCAGAAGCATCGCAGATGAGCAGGGCTTTGTAGGTAACCAGAAATTGCAAAAGTAATCGAGGCGCGTGTCCAATTATGGCACAACGCTATAACTGTTCCACTACCTGAGCAAAAGCGCACTAAAGTGGTTTGAAGATTATCTCCAGTTTGTCGCTGAGATGTTTCATGCTAAAAGCGGAATCCTGCACGCGCTGCGTAGCTCGCAAGCTTTCCAAATAGTCAAGATCTGTCACTCATTCCCTGTGAATTGATGAGCAATGCTGCAACACACTTGCTGTGGGGAAATGAGATGCGAAATCGCGACGGAGCTTCTTACACATCCACTAAGCAACTACCAAGTTTAAGTATCTCTCTAATGATATCTGTTTTAGTGTACAGGTGCAAACCAAGTTAAAACCAAATACGTAGTATAGTTTTATTGGCCCAACAACGCACAGCTAGCGGGACCATATCCATACAGTGTTGAGTGCTGCCTGAACACCGGCGCAAACTTTGGCCTTTCCTATGAGGTACAGCCCCTTTTCAGTTGCTGCTGTTTTGTTCCACCTAATTATTAGAGCCAAGGCCTTAGAATGAAAGTGAATCACTCCTGGGACAAGTGATAATGAGTACCGGGTAGCATCAAACGCACCATTTCACAGAACACAGAATGGGAAAGACTGATAGTAAACTTACGTCGCAAGGATCTTCGTATCCTACAGCAAGTCGTCTCGCATTCATGCCGGTAGTGCTTTCCTCGCTGCCAGAAGTTAAGGCTTTAAAGCAACTGAAGACGGCAAACATCAAGCCCAGTGTAGCAGCAAGCAGAGCGACAAACAGGACGGGTTTTGCGACAATATTCAGTTTAGGCGCATATTTTAAGTCAATCTGTAGCGGTGAGGTGCCTTCATTTTGATTGTGAAGCTCCAAAAGGTTTCGATGCAATCCGTGTCCTACCGCCTGCGAGGCGGCCGCTAGAACCGCGTAGAACATGAGCGGCGAAAAGTAGGCTTCCATTATAGAATAAAATTCTCCGAGTACCCCCGATACGACTAAAACTGCACAAAGATTTTCTTGAATTCATGCATTCATCCTTAAAATTCTGTCGAGGCAGCCCCGCCTGCCTCTTTAGGGCCGACAGTCCTAGTGGGCTGTGCGCTTGTTCGTGCAAATTTGTGCTTAACAAATTTAACTCCTTTGAAACTTAAGTACATATTTGCCTGTACAAATACCACGCACTGTAGAACCCTAGATGCGCACAGCTTTTCAGAGTGATCTTGACGAAACAAGGGCAGCTGACCCTGCAATCACAGCAGGAGCAACTGTATCTGTTAAGAACTCATGTGAAATGCCTTTTCCCACAACCTCACCAGGATCACAGTGCATAAGACAAATTAAACTTTTTGACTGAAATGTACTTTGTTTGGGATGATCTCTTGGCGGTTCGTTGAATTTTCCAAGACGCTGCCATGTTCTTTCATAAGGTACGGGACGCATCTTCGAGCAACTTGCAAATGCAAACAGAACATTGAATTTGTCTTGGAATTTGAGCCCAATATGCCTTATCTTGAGAAAATTCCAAGGATCGGATGGGTATCTTCCTTTTTGTGAACGTGTTTGTGTAGAATGCAAGCTGTCCTAGCTGATAGTTTGAGAATGCCTAGCTCTGAAACATACGCGGCTACCAACGATTGTGATATTGGCAACCCAAGTTCTTTAAATCTGTTTTACTACAGTGAGAGTCGCACGCCGGCCAGCTATCCCGAAAGGGCATAGCCGACATTCCCCAAGTGAAAGTCCAATGGCTGCGGCAGCCTTTCAAGACTGTCGGACTATTAGCAGGTATCGTTGCACAAAAACGATCAGAGCCAGTGCGAAAAATGCTTCGAAGTGCAATTTCATGCTTCAGCAGTAATCACATTCTACATGTATTCCCCCTCCGGAGATGAAATCGGCTGCTACTGATAAGTAGCATCATTGCATCCCACAAGCCCTTTGCCTGGCTAAAGACAGACAAAATCACAGGCATTCCACAACGGCTCACACTAACTCTTGTCTTTTCCAGGCCTGTGGGGAGATGATTGACCTTCTGGAATTTCCAAGGCAACATTTGAATTACAACTCTACTTCAACCTGTTAAACTGGTACGCCCAGTTTGAAGGAGCTTCCTGGGGTCGTGTATTTACAAGCGAAATTGGGTCCACCAGTTAAAGGGGCCGATGCAAATGAAGTGAACTGCCGGAGACAACTAGTAATAATTGCAAGACCACAGAGATTTATGAGGAGGTTTACTGCAATCTTTGCACACAACCAGTTGTACGAACGCGAAATGGCTTGGGAGTGCAAAGAAGCATCCTCGAATGGCCCTCACCGTTTAATAAAAGCGTGCTTGCTCTCTAGGTACTGCAGCATTCTTGGTAGAAGGCCGCGAAAAATTAGTCTCCATCCACATTTTGGCGCTTTTGCAAGCTGCGGTCTTCATGGATCAATTTATTTATTTTGCCACACACTTTGGGCTAGCGCCAGTGGAGCTGGTAGGCTAGCTCTGTGTGAGCCACTATTTGAATTCGGAGGAACCAGTAGTACGAAATAACCAATTTCTAAGAACAATTCAAACTCCTACATTGTGCTTTGAAGGGACCAGACGCCCCTCGGAAAACCAAATGAACACACAGATGACGAGGCAAATAATGCTCCAAGTGATCAAAGTATTTCTTTTGGAGGCGGAAAGTAGCAGTCGTAATTTCTACACAAATTCTAGAGGTGGGGAAGAACGGAGAACTTAGCTACTGGGGAAAATTATATTAAAATGTTGAATTATTAACACAGAATTTAGTACTCCCTTTTAAACAGTTTTAACAGTCTGCCCGATAACGGGTGCCGCCTTCTCGCCATTTCACTTCATCTTCCCCTCCGCTTGATATAATTTGGTATACTGCCATATTATGTGTGGCTCTGACTGATTTCAGCCTCCTCATAGCCCACAGTAGGAGGAAAGGTAGTACTGCAGCGAAAGCTGCTTACTGCGTGCCCTGGTCGAGCTGCTGGCGCCGCTTGCCTACTGGCACAAGTTGCGCTATTCCCTGGACTGTAGCTGCAGAAAGCAGATAAGCTTTCGTATTATCTGGATTGTCTGTGGCGCCTCCGGTACTTCAACGCTGCTCTGGGCCCCTCAAAATTCCACCCATCCGGTTCGCCGCAATAGACTGGTGCACGTGCTTCGATAAGCCTGGCTGCAATGCGAGACTGCTTCTGCTCCTGCCACGCTGGAAAATTTCTCCTTGGGGCTTTTCGGGGTGGCTCCCTCGGTGCAACAGGTGGAGCACTTGGGGAGTCGAGTGATGCTAGCATTGAAGAGTCACAAAGGGCGTCTTCCAAAAGCACGCCCATATGAGTCGGCGGGCTGTCCTTGTACCAACACTCGTCTCGCTGTTTCCTCAAATAAGGCGAAAAACTAGGATCAGCAGCAGCAGCGCCATGAGACGGTGTTGCTCGAAACTCTGCATACATGTGAGTAGCACACAAGCAAACAATTCTTCCCCTGCTGCAGCTAGGCTGTGACTCATGCGTGGTGCACTACAGCAGATGCAATTTGGACCACTGCCATCACCAGCCATTGCTCTCATTACTTAATATAGTAAGGAGTAACTTTGGGGAAAGCATTGCTAGTTCTGAGTGAACTAGCACAGCATCGCTCGTTCCTCACGAGGGGCTGGAGTTCCTGCTAGCTGTGGCGGGGTCGACGCCGAGAATTGTGTGGCATTAAGATGCACTGGTAGCAGTGGTTCTTGGTATGAAATACCAAAGCGGGTGCACAGACGCTGCAGTACGAGAAACATGTCCGTCCGCAGCCGCAAGACCTTGGGTGCGTTGCCCCAGCCTTCAACCGCGCTCAGCCACACCGTTATCTGAAAAATACAAAGTGAATAACAAAGAAGCGAAGAAGGAACAGAACAAATCAGCAATAGGACTCCCAATTACTCGTTATCCGAGCATGGTCTACGACTTGCTACCTCATACCTTTCATATTCACGTTCACGCTTCTTTCATGCTATCTCATCACTGTAGCGTCTTGAAAATTGTTTTGGATGCGAGCAGGGGCCACTTCAAGCCGCAACAAGCGTTCTACATGTTGCTGAGATGTGTTTTAGGTGCGTGTGAAGTACGAATAGGATCACTCACGAGAGGCACGAAACACATGGAAGAAAATAATAGACCAGACCACCCAAAACATTCAGAAATTTGCAGACGCATAAGCTGGGACAATTATGACTCAACCTATCGCTTTCCAAGCCCGAAATCAAAATGGCAATGCCTTCAAGTATCTTATTTTACGGCTACTTATTCAAGCCGCCAACGAAATGGTCAGCTGCGTACATCCATCCACCGTCCTGGCTGCACATCAGTGATGTATATGCTAAATGAGTCTTTCACAAAATCCATAGGCCTCGCAGCGATGGCCCTGCGCATTCCCGCCTCTAAGAAACGGAGTGCCTGCAGCTGTGTGCGAATGTCCAGTCGCATTGGCATGGAGAATGTGGCGTTTGTGGCCCGGGATTCGTTAGTCAACTGACGCCCAAACAAAACGCTGTTGCTGTACACAATCTGAACAAAAGCGTAGAACAGTTCCCGTTGCCCCTTCTCTGTTGTCTTTTGTATTCAATGGATTCATAAATAAGGAGCAGGGTACGAAAGCGCAGCTTCCTCAGCCACCGAATTCAAACTTATGCAAAGCCCACTAGCAATGCACTGTTTGCAGTGAGACCAAAGGAACGTGCACATGGCAAAAACTGCGGGTAGAGGCTCACCGGCTTGGAATGAATTGTTACGAATTCCGTGGTGTACGTATGGATGTTGCGCACGTACATCGCCTCGCCATTGTCAATGCGCACTCTGTCGCCCACGTTGTAAGGATTAGTAAATGCCACGAATATGACGGCAGTGATGAAGTTTTGGTAAATGTAGCCTAAAAAAACAAACACACGCAGACGAACCTCTAAAGCTTGCCAAAAATGACCACTTTTGTGAATAAAATGACACAAGAATGTTGGACACAAGTGAGATTTAAAGCGACACATTTCAAGACACAATGGAGTCACGGGATATCGCAGCCATGGGAATTGGGGATCTGGCAGGTTACTGATGCCAGAAATGAACTAAGCAGGTTTACACATGAATCCACGTTGAAGCGCAGTTGTCCCTCTAACTTGAAGACTAGATACTAAATTTCGAGGCCCAGATTTAGAGCCCTAGAGTCCCATGACAAAGCATAAGGCTCCACGCACTTCCACTTGAGCTTTAAAGCTTCTGTGTCTAGTCATTGCACAGCACGTTTCTTGAAGCAGGCACTTCAGGACATGAGAGCTGAGAAATCCTGAGAAATCCTGTCCAAGTTTAGGGACTTACTTAGCGCGACCACTAGCGCAGATATAGATGCTGCGAAATCCTGTCCAAGTTTAGGGACTTACTTAGCGCGACCACTAGCGCAGATATAGATGCTGCGCCAGAGACCAGGACCGTATTGAGATTTACTCCAAACACAAGTAGCATCGCCACCAGAGTCGCCACCCACAACACCACAGATATCATTCGCCGAACAGTTTTGCAAATGCTGGCCTGACTCTGCAAAGGCCGTAGACAACAGTGCAAATGGATCTCATACTTAGCCTCCCGTTGCTGCAAAGTCTTCACAGGAACAACAATGCGGGCCTGTCGAGTCAATTTAGCCAGGGAGAGCCGCTGCCCTCAGTTAAATCCAAATAACCGGGGATACCGATGGGAAAGGTTCACGCTTGAAAGGAGCGCACTGTTAGGGATTTGAGAAGCGCCTTTCGCATTTTGTAAATGGAGACAATGGCTCTCTTGAACATTGGCTGATTGATCTTGCCGTGGCCTGCAACAGCTCAATTAATTCCACATGGCTCTAGATTCAAAAACTACTATATGTGCTTTTGCCAGCAGTTCCTAAAGCCCGATACGCTGTTTGGATTCCCTGCGCGTTTGCGCTTACGCGCATCTTTTGTGGTAAATCGTGTCCCACAAATCGATTACCTCAGCGTTCAGTACATAAGGCTGTGCAGGAGTGGTGCTCAAGCTGTGTGTTTGATCTGGACGATGGCTGGCCTGTGACATGCTTTAAATGTGCGATTTACCCGCCAAGTCGACAAGTTTCATGAATTCATCGACTTCGTCACCTTTTAGGAACATTTCGACGAAAACCCTTGTGAAGTACTCGGGCGAGACCCCCGAATACCCGTACAGACCCTTCTGGTTGGCAATATAGTCATCATCAGTTACATGCCTGGGGTCAAGAAGACGGCGTGTGCCGCTCCCATCTCCGCTGGCCAACGAGCCTCGTCTCACGTGGAAGTCGGAGGCAATGGAGGAGCTCTTAGGGTACAAGATGTTGTTGATGTCCTCAGAATACAAACGTGAGCTCAGATTTGCCGCCCCTAGCAGTGCCGGATCCCGCTGCATGCGTTCTTGAGGTCCTGTCTCTATATCTTGGTCCTCTTCTGAGATAGACCCGGACGGCGGCCCGCTGTACAGACTCCGCTTTTGGCATAGCGGAGGGGCAGTGGGGTAATAAGAACTGTTCAATTCTGTCTTTGTCTGTTTCCAGTCCCCATAAGGCAAATTATGCGGGGAGCAAGAGGATTGCCGCCTCCCAGTGTCTCCGCTGCTGGTAAGACGGGGCGGCCCCATTACTTCAGCATCTCCATCGGACCTGTCCTGTCTATCTGTAGAGCAGCTCGCATTGAAGGCAGCTGTAGGGGTAGAACTAAGATCTTCCAGACCCTGACTCAACGCTTTTCCTCGAAAACTTGCGCGAGAAGATGCAGAAGGGCGCCATTGGCCTTGTTGCTGATCGGATGCAAACCTGGGAGCCTAAAGAAAATAAATTGCAATCAGAAAAACATACAAAAGCACACAACATTCCATTGTGGGGATGATCGGCCATCTGCCACCTCGTCTCTTTGCTTTCAACAAAAGGATCTACACAGCAGGAGCGGCTGCAAGACAGTTCGCAAGGAAGTCAACAACATCAGCAACAACATAGGCACCGAGAGCATCAAAGGGAAAAGCTTTGAGTTGGAGCCTGTACGATCTTAGTTTAACCCCTCCATCTGTCTTCAGCGGCACCTGCAACGGCAACTGAACACAAACTCCAATGCTCACCAGAGGCTCGCCGTGTTCTGCGTCCAGTGAGGGGGCCCGGATGGCAATATTGAACGGAGTCAGGGTCGAGATGTGTTGCGTCACAGCACTTCGTGCAGAGCGCCCGTGGGCCCCTTCCGTATTGTCCATAGATGCCTCGAACGACTCTGAGCAGAAGAAACCAGTAAGGGTGCATGCAAGCAATAGACTTAGACATGCATATCTACCTGAAGCACTTAATGTGTCTGATTTTCCAGTACTTGTACACGCCGCGTCTGCGCAGTATGTTCTTTGGGGCTGCAAGCCATAATTGCAGAAAGAATTAAGTACTAGCCCTCAGTCTCGCGAACTGTCACTAGGCTACAAAGGTGAACTTGTCTTTGTCTGACCGCCTAATGTTTTGAAACCCTTCAACTTGTCTGTCTCTTGCTCTGCTGCTCCTTTCTTCTGCCCTTCTGCTTCTTTTTTCTTATTGCCCGCCGAGACAGAGGCAGGGGCATCTTTGTTAGCAGCCCTTCGCTCTTGCGCCTTAGGAGGAGGCCAATTTACTGAGCCTTTCTTTCCCATTTCTGCGCTGCGGCCGGAGCTAACTGCTGCTGCTGCTGCTGTGCGCCGGATCTCTGAGATGCGCCTACTCCTAATCTTTATGTGTCGGTCACTGTTGGATTTGACTGACGACGCAACTGAACTGCAGTCTGAAGGAGATAACTCACTTCCTTGTTGCAGTGCCCCCTCATCTATGGCGCCAGCAGCAGCATCATTAGCCAGAGAGACAGGCAAAAGTTCAGTGGCCAATCCAGAAGAGGCCCGGCAAGCGCCTTCTTCAGCAGCCATTGGGTCTGTGGCGGTGGTGCTGTTGTTAGCGGGCAGCGTAGACGCGTCTGTGGGGTACAGCCTTGCTGCTGCTGCTGCTGCTACCGTTGTTCCTGATGCACCTCTCGCCTTTACTGCTGCTGCTGTTGCTGCTGGCGCTGCTATCGCAGTCACGCTTGAGTCGTCGCTGGGGCCAACTGTGACGACCTTGCGCAGCGCTGGACTGCCCAGCCAGTTGACAGTCCTTTCGTGTTCGGTTTGCTGCTGCGGTGGCCTTCCTTGCTGCAGCCCGTCCGCAGCAGGGTCCGCTCTGTGCCTGAGATCAGGAGATTCTCTGGAATGTCCTTCTGCTTCCAGCTCTGCTGCGTCCTGCGCCAGCGCCATAAAGAGACGGTCAGACACAGACCGAGCCTTGGCCTTGGAGTCAATTTCTATGCGCTCCCCCTTCAGGAACACAGCGGGGGGGAAAACTGCCACGTACTGCAGCAGCAGCCAGTGGTGCACGCGGCTGTGCTTGCAGCGTTCAATTGAAGAGCGGGTCAGCTGGCTGGGAATGCCTGTACGCGCCAACACACTCTAGGGACAAGGCTATAGAAAATGCGCAGTATATCCAAACAGAAAGAGGGGCAAAGACAGCGAAAAAACACAAAAGAAAGGGCATTTACACGGTCAGGAAGAGGCATGCAAAACAAATAAGCGGAGGGTAGGGGTCTTTGGGCGGCAACAATGAAAAGACCCAAAGCGCGGAGATATGAAGCGAAATGAAGCGGAGGAAAACAAGTTGAAGAGCTATAAACTGAGAGACGAACCCTGTCCTCTGAGCTCTCTGACTTGTATGTTTTTATTCTCTTGAGGCCGGAAGCGAAAATAATTAATGCGAATGCTCTTGTTCACAAAGCTGCCCCCAACTTGCTTGGCCTTCTGTCTTTGTACTTCACGGCTTTGGGCGGAGGAAGGAGGTGGCGGCAATTCCCTGAAACAGCAGATTGCAACTGCATGCAACTGCATGCGTTTACCACGTCCAAAAACGGAAACAAAAGAGAAGGTCAAAAGGGACAAAAAGGACTATTGTGAGACGTAATGCGCAGCTTGCTGCTGATGAAGGCTAAAACGAGACAAAGCCACAAACAGCAAGACAGAAACAAAAGCATCGAAATCTGCGCAAGACGGATGGAAAGGCAAAATAGAGCGGATCAACCAAACAAGAACAAAGATGAGCGCAAATAAAATATTGCTAGTGCGAGCAGCAGCACCACGCGCCTACTGAGGAGCAGGCCGGCAAACCTGGACACAAAAGAACGCCACGAGAGACAAAAGAAAAGAAACGCCCCGCACTCACTGTTCATCTCTAACAAGAGAGGGCAGGGCCCGCGTGGGCACTCTGTGAAAAGCGAGAGGTAACAGAAGCTACGCTCCTGCCCCTTCTCAGGGCCTCCACGTCCAAACGGGGGCCCCTGTCCGCCTCGAGGGCCTCGTCTTCTTCCTGGCTGCCAGCCCCACTATCTCGGGAGACTGTCCCCTTGCAGAGTTGGTACGCAGCCCTGGACATGCAGCCGCATGCACACACTCAGGCTGTGGCTAATTGCTTGGCTAGCTGTTGAGCATCTAAACCGCAGCAGCATTCACAAAAGCTGAGACGCTCGATAAGACTGACACCCATCAAACAAGGTCAGACCAAACCACGCAGCAAAGTGACGCAAAATTAAAATTTCTGTCACCTCCTTCGAAGTCCAGGCCGCAGCGGCGGCGCCGGCAATTCAGGCTTGCAGCCGCAGCCGCAACAGGTGCAGCAGCTGCAGCAGGGGCAGTGGCAGTAGCAGCAGCGGTTGCAGCAGCAGTAGCAGCAGCAGCAGCAGTAGCAACAGCAGCAACAGTAGCCGACCATTTGGTGTTGAGCTTTCTAAGTGCCGCGTATTTGGTGAGGTATTTGACGAGCTGTCCGCTCATGCTTGCCATGAAGCCGAGCTCGAAGTAGAAAACCATGATGCTTCGCAGCAGCCTCCTGGCAGTAAGGACAATGACGACAAGACTAAGAACATTATGGCACTTCGCCATGGATGCCGAGACGAACACAGAAGGACCAAACAAGGGGGTTTCATAGAGCTGCAGCACCGCCTCCCTCTTCCCGTCTTCAACGGCCTTCACCCCAAACAGCCTTCCTGAACAGGCAAACACCCCCGACCCAGCAGCAGCCTTGCTGCAGACAAACAGGCGCTGGCCCTCGGGGAAACAGCAGCAAAGGCCTTTCAAATTCAGCCTTTAGGGGAAATAATGAGGCCAGCTAGTGAGACTGAGTGCTGCTGCAGGCTGGCTGCAGACTGAGCGCGAGGAAGGGTTGAGGGAATTAGTTTGGGCCTTGGCTTCGCAGCAGAAGCCTGTGGCTAGTAGCTTTGCCAATGTTTTGCAGGCAATCTAGCATACAGTAAAGAACTCTAGGGCCCAAGCTGCTGGAACTATGGTGAGGCCTCAGTTCTGAGGCTAAGACCTGAGAAACGTCACCTTGTCTGACTGTCCTCTGCCAGAACATGTGCATGCCGACACTCCAGAGGAAGTAAACCAACTCCGGGTCGACGGTCGCGAGCAAAGAAGAAATGCTTTGGTTTTGACACAATCCAATGTTGACAATCAGCGTCAAGCCCACGGCCCTGAACACACCAGCATTTCCCCAGGGAATCTCCCATAAACCCTTATTCACATTCTTTGCACCCAGCCTGCTCTTGTCTCAGCCCCAGATAATGGAGAGCCTAAACCCTAAACTGGAGGATCTGGATCCAGCCTAGGCGCCGCCAGTCATAAAATCGGAAAATATGAACGCAGCCCTCACTGACACCGTGCATCTGCCAGCCGAAAGACAAACGAAAAAGAACAAACCCTCATTTCAAGTCGGCGATTGATGCTTCTCACCTGGCCACCATGCAGCCGAGCCATGCAGCCGCGTTCGCCAGGGAAATGCAGGCAAGAACCCAGACGCCTTGCAAGGTCAGTTCCCGTGTGCTCATTTGCTTCACCTGAGCCGCGAAGCCACAAACCCAAGACTTGAACCTTAAACCCTAAACTTTAAACCCTAAACCCTGAATTCTAGACGTAAGTTTCGAACGGACGAAATTTCGTACACGAAGAGCCGGCATCGGGCGCCGCAGTGCCTACGCTGTGTCGTGTCGCTTTGCTGGCTAGTGAAATTAAGAAAAATGAAACTAAGAAGGCTCAAGTGCATGCAATCAGCAGTTACTATTTGTGCACAATCGGCTGTCACTGACGAATACTGTTTGGGACTCCGGGGTGGTGCTGTTGGTGTGGTGGAAATGGTTTTCTGTGGAGAACACAAGAAGCCCCTCTTGGCTGGTGTCTGACTGGTCGCCATAGGAGGCAGCAGCCAGAACGCCACACACGACGAAGGGCAGCAGCAGCCAGAAGAAAGGGTACGTGTTGGGGAAAACGGCGCAGCAAAACTCCTTGAGCGAACTCAAACATTTATTTTGAACTTCACTTTGCTCCTCGTCGCTCTCCGAATTGTCTTCCTTCTCCTCCGGCTCGTTCACCCCGCCAAAAAAACCGAACATCCGCGTTCCGGAACGAATACGACTTTGCCGGAGGCTGCAGCAGCAGCAGCGGCAGCAGCAAGAAAAGCACCAGCAGAAGGAATAGCAGCAGCGGGAACACCAGCAATTAAAATGGAACTAGAGGGCGCAAGACAATATGAAATTTGAAGAGTTTCTACAATGAGAAACAGAACAAAGCCAAGTTCGTGTTTCAAAGAAACTTATTAGACTAGATTCAAGCCGCTGAGAGCAAAAGAGCCAAAAGAGTGCTGTCTGTTTGCCGCTGATTTTGCGCAAACATGAATTGAATTAGAACTTCATTCACATCTTGAGAAATTTAACAGCACAATCTCACATATTAACTTCAGATAAGGCAATTAAAGACGGGATTCTTACCCTGGAGATGTTTGCCAAATGAGGAAAGATGCTGCCAGCGAAGTTGCGGGGAAAGGCGCGTCCGCCGCCAGAGGGGCTCCCCGGGCTGCCTGAATTTGCACTAGGGGGCCTCCCTTGGGGCCCCCCTGCAGCTGCTGCATCAGGAGGATGCATGGGCGTGCATGCAGGTGTGCGAAGCCGCGGTGTGCAGGTTTTGCGGGGAGATCTGCAGCAAGGAGCTCCCCGTTGCTGAATTTTTGTGAATTTTGGCAAATAAACGCAGAAAAAGTTCGCTTTCCCACTTGCAATCGGCGGGAAGCGCAGCGCGAAGCCTCAGCCTTCAGGCCGCGGGCGGCGGCGACCCAACACGTGGTACTCGTAAGCCACGTGCTGCCAGACCTCCACCACCTGAGGCCTGTAGGGAATGCGCGTGGGTCTTCGCCAGAAAGCCCACCAGGGCTGCGGGAGGCTTTCTGCTGCGGCGATCGCAGCAGGCACTTCTTCGGGGGCCAGCGGCTCCGGAAAGTGGGGCACTCCGTCCACGTTCACAGCGCCGCCAACACCGGGGCGGAGCCCCGGGGTTCTCATCGGCTCGCCGCTCCCGAGTGCCGCCTGCCGCTGTCCGAGCGCTGCGGGCGGGCCGGCCCTCCAGCCGCTGCTGCTGCTGCTGCTCTTTAGACACGCTAGCTCCTAGGGGCCCCCTGCGGAGTCGTGGGGCTGCGCCTAGAGGTGACGGGTGCGCAGCAGCAACAAGGGGAAGTGAGGGATCTGCTCAGCAGAAGCCTCAAGCTGCTGTGGGCAGAAACGCAGGGCTTCAACCAGCCGCTGGGACGCAAGCTGGAGCCCAGATCCGGGAGCTAAAATGCAATAATTGAATATTAGAATTGAAACAAAATCCAAAAGCCCGAGAAAAAAAGAGGGAAATGCCGTCAAGAGCTATGGAACTCGTAAAAATGACTGGTCATGTGCACCGTCGTACAAGGTGAAGGATGAGCTTGCGAAGGCCGAAGACATCCCCCCCAAAAGCCCCTTTTCCATGAAAAACAAGCAGAAAGTGAAATCCAAATTGAAGTTATCAGTTTCGTGGTTGTTTTCTTCGTCAAAGAAGGCGCAGAAACTCCGTGACGTAGTGGAGCCTTTCTGCGGGGAGGTGAGTTGCATCGACGCGGCTAAACGGAACCAACATGAACCAAATCGCAAGACCTTCTTAATGCATTTCCACTTATATCCAACTCAACCAAAATTCACTATTTTCAAATATTTCGATTTTCTTTTACTTTCGGCGTTCGATGTGTGCTACGTACCCTCGCGCATCCCCCAACGAGGCAGAAGGCTAGACTATAGCCTCTTCTTAATCCCCAATTTCAGAATATGTATCTATTTATATGGAATCCATAAATAAAATATTGCATTTTCGCGCTGAAGAAAAGGTAAGGAGATTTAGAACTCACCAAATAAGCCCAAGCACGCGCTGCGGACGAAGCTGAATTTCTGCAGTGGCACAAAGGCCGACGCGGCTTCATGTGCGCTTGAGTTCACCTCCAATTATCCTTTCTTCCCCATTCAGTTCAATTTACTTGTCATATTTAGTTTTTTCATTTAGGAAACAATTATTTCTGTGAATTTGGGCATCGCAGTTGCTCGTGCAAGCCCCCAGCATCCGTTGCTGCCCAAGGCTGCGCCGTTGACTTAATTTAGATCCTGCAGAAGTATATTTTGCACAATTCGCATCTATAAAAAAAAATTGTCCAAACACAATTTAGAAAATCTTCAAGCTCCTTAAAATTTCCCAGAACTGCCACTTCCACTCCTGCAATCTGAATTTGAATTCCCACTCTATACAGAATGCACCTAACCCCAATTTTTTCTTCTGCGAGCAGCTATGGGGGCCCCCCTTGACTGTCGATTGCCAGGGGACCCCCCAGGCCCCTTTCGGTGCAGCCACAGGGGCAGCTACAGAAGCCCTACCAAAGACTGGGAAAGTCATTCACAGGATTCCTGTGGGGCTTCGGGGGCCCCTTCAAAGCCCCATGAAGGGTCCTAGGGGCCCCTAGGGGCCCCTAGAAACTCCTGGGGAAGTACCCGCTGCCAGGGGCCCCTTTTGGTATATTTTAAGTGGATCAGTCTATGAATGACTCATACTGGCTCAAGTAAAAGGTACTTCGCCTTTTGGGGGGCCCCAGGGGGCCCTCCAAAAGGCTTAGTACTGGGGGCCCCCGGGGGCCCCTGTGGGCTTCTAGGGGCCCCTTCGAGACCCCATTGTTGACTCTTGTGGGGCTTTTAGCCATGTGAATATATCACATTCTTGAGACGGAAAGGTAATAAACAAAAATTAAATATTTTACATTTAACTCAACTTCACTTTTATTTTTTTCTCAGACCCAAAACAAGAATTAATTCACAAGTTGTTGCTGCAGACTGTCTCAGCAGCCAATTAGCGCAGCCGCTGCAAGTCCAAAAAAATAATTCCACATTTGCTTTTGCACTAATTCAAAAACTCAAAAATTAATTGAAATTAATTAAAACTGTTCTGTTTGTTAATGCCATTAGATATCTGTCATTCAACAAGGCCCACTTAGTTTGCTGCTGGCCTTTTTAATTAAGCCCATTCGTGCTAGTTAAGCTGCTCTGTCCCATCGCGCTGCTGCTGCTGTAGCTGCAGCTGCTGCAGCAGCAACAGCTGCTACTGCTGCTGCTGTTGCTGTTGCTTAGCTGCCGCAAGGTCTGAAGAGGGCTTCATTTTATCTCTAGGCAAAACAACAGGGGCTCTCTGCTGCTGCTGCTGCTGCTTCTGCTGCAGCTGCTGTTGCTGCTGCTGCTGCTGCTTCTGCTGTTTCTGCTGCTGCTGCTGCTGTTCTACTGCATGCTCTGATATGCCTCCTGGGGAGCCGCTGCTGCATTTCAGAGGCGGCTCCAGGGGGCAAAAGACATTTGTTTCTAAGCAGTTTGTTTTCTTTTAATTTTAATTTGTTTATATATTTTCTTTTTTCAAGAAAATGCTTTATTTAGCTACCTCGCTTAAAGCCCCGAGCCTCTATACAAAAAGCCTAGCCAGTCTAGTGTAATCTTATTCTTCCACAGCTGCTATGGTGGGTTTTATCTTCTAGGTAAATGCACATATCCAAATAAATATATTTATATATATTCAAATATATGCATTTACCCAAATATATATATTATTTATTCTTGCACATATTCAAATATATCAATGCGGTACTTATAGTTAAGCATATTTACACAGATTAGAACACAAATGAAGAAATACATATTTGCAAGCAAGCAAATATAAGTCGACTCAAACTGAGTGATAACCGATGCTGAACAACAAATGTTAATAGGAGTGCAGAATTTAAAATAAAATTTGAAGTTAATGAAATGCGCAAAGAGTTTGCAGAAGAGGTATAAAGAGTGTCAAGACACCCCGGCGCCCTTGTACACACTGGGGCCAGCCAGATTGAGTTCTATTTGAATTAATATAACTTTGGGTTTTTTTGAAACCAAAAGCTTGAAATAGGAATTAATCCCATTTCGAGTTTTTAATATTCAAGAAACGCCCAAAGTTATAGTAATATCTTATGCAAAAGAAAGAAAACAGCCCAGTCGCAGGGAGTGGCCTGGTGACCAGGAGGTCTGTCTCAGATTAAAGCTTAATTAGCAATTAAATTAAATTCATTTTTTATTTTTAAATTGCATTATTGGATTTTAAATTAGATTTCATTTGCAGATTGACCGCAAGTGTTTGTTCTTAAGCCCAAGGACCGCTGTTCACTCGGTTGCTCGCTGGGTGGGTGAACTGCTTGGAAACGTTCTGAAATGCAAATTCTATTAAAAAACAAACTTTTTTCTTTATTTTGAATACTTAAAACAACATATGTCCATTTATGTTGTAGAGAGACATTAATGTTTCAAGAAGAATCTAAATTACCCAAAAGATCGGAAGGCGGTGGCACCGACTGTGTCTGGCTGCTGGGCATCTGCGGAAAAGCCTGCAGTTGAGGCTGATCTACCTCGAAACAAAAGCGTAAATAAATATACTTCAAAATAAACATTTTAAAAGGAATTATTTCAATTTAGAAGTGCTGATTCTTTTGCCGTGGAGTCCTCGTGTTTGCATACACCGCAGAGCCTCTCCCGCGGCTAGCTGCGGCTTTCTGTCTGGCTCGCGATCTGCGCGGCCACCGCTTGAGCGTAAAGCCCAATTATTAGCTTTTATTGAATTATATTTTGCATTTAGAAGCAAAAACAGTTGAATTGAAGCCTTTTGAAGGATCTTTTTTGCAAAACCCCGAAAGCCGCCGCCCCGAGTGCAGGATCAGCTTCCAGTTCGCCACAATGTCTGCAAAGGAGCAGCAAGAAACTCCTTCGGGCTCTCTCCTGGAGTCCAGCGAACCGAAATATTCTTTTTTGAAGTACTTTGACGCGGAGGGAAAGGCGCAGGCCTTGCGCGTGCTGCGGTGTCTGTACATCTTGTGGTTCCTGACTGTCGCCGCCACTGTCGCCGCGCTCGCTCTGAGTCTCACTTTTACTTTTCACCCTTTGGCTTTGAACAGCGCCTTCAACTGGCGAGTGCTGCACGCAGCAGCAAACACTTTGCTGCTGGGGCTGGCGCTGGGCGCGGGCCTCTGGGGGGTCCACAGCAGCAGCTCCGGGCTGCTGCAGCACAGCGCGCTGCTGCTGCTGCTGCTCTCTCTCTCTCTCCTTTTGCCTTTCTTTGCAAACTTCACTATTCTCCTCACAGCCCCCCCGCCCCCTCCAGCAGCCCCAGACCTCGCAAAGACTTTTTCCAAACAACTCCTCACCGCCCTCACTGCCACCAGCGCAGTCGCTGCGGTCTTCGCCTTCATGAGCGGTCCGCACTCCCTCACAAATCAAGCCAGCTATCTAGCTGGCCAGCTAGCTGGCTAGCTGGGTGGCCAGCTGCCTCGCTAGCTAGCAAGCTAGCTGGATAGGTGGCTAGCTGCCTCGCTAGCTAGCGAGGTGGCTGGCGGCCTCGCAATCCAGTTGAACTGCTAGGCAGTTGGCTTGCTAGCTCGCTAGATGGTTGGCTGGCTAGCTAGCTAGCTATCCAGCTAGCTGGCTAGCTAGCTAGGTATCCAGCTGGCTAGCTAGCTAGGCAGTTAGCGGGTTCAGAGTCACATGCCGCGGGCGGGCCTTGGGACGTGTCTTATCAACCTAGGGAGCTAGCTGGCTAGCTAGCTGGCTAGCTAGCTATGTAGCTAGCTAGCTGGAGTCGAGGGCGCTGTGTGGGCAGCTAGCTAGGCCCAGCTAGCCATTTCTGTTGTTTTCCTATTCTTCGTTTGTTCTTCTGCAGGCCTTCAAGTCCGCACTCTCTCGCGCCTTTTGTGGGAAACCATGCCGCCCATGCCCGCAGCAGCGTCCAAGCTCTAAACCCTGAACCCTAAACCCTAGTTCAGGGTTTTAGGGTCCCCGCACCGTGCAGGCTACACAGCCGCCAATATAGCGAGCAGGACCACCCTAAAAACAATACTAGTAACACCAATAATAATAATAATAATATTAATATTATTATTATTATTTATTATTATTATTATTGTCTATAACAATAACAGTAAATCCGAAACAAAAGAAATAATGCAGTGAGGCCTGCAGGGCCCAAACTGGGGGCGGGGGAAGCCTCACGCATGTTTCTGCATGCAGTTTAAATAAATGAACAAACTTTTTTTTTAAATTTGAATTAATTAATTGTTTATTTTGTTTATTTTCGAGTTCTTTTTGTTCAATTCAGAACACTTTATTGTAAATAGTTTTTCCCCTTTTTCCCTTTCTGTCGAAAGGTGTGATATTGCACCTTTGCAATTTCCATTTGCAATATATATATTTATATATTTGTATTCATATCTAATATTTCTATATATTTTTAGCATTTATATTTATATTTATATTTTAGATTTATAGTTGCGTTTATATATGAATATGCTGATATAATGATGGAGAATGTGCATCTGTGTTGAAAGTAAATTTGAAATATTTATTTTTCTTATTTATTAATTTATTTATTTAAAATGCACTCAACAAGTACTTGCAGAAGTAAAAGTGGAAATTGTTATTTGTGTCTTTACAAACACAGAATGATGAATGAATATAAACAGGATGCACCTCTCCATGCAAAAAGACATCAACAAAATATAAATATAAATGCAAATAAATGTAAAAATATAGATATAAATATATATATTTTTGTGCAAATTGTATTTATGTCTCTATTTATTCTTAAAAGACTTGAAAAAGAAATTCTTCAAGTCTCTTTCAAGAAGCCAAAGAAACCCAAGTTGCAGTCAAGGCGATTTCTCCAGAGTCCTCGAGAGCCTTAAGAGCTTCTTCAATTGCTTCGGCTGCGGTGTACGTACACCCGAAACGCATGCAGCAGCAGCAGCAGCAGCAGGAAGTGTGGGGCGGGGTGTGGGGCGCGCTGGGGTGTCTACGCAGCTCTGGGGTGTATCGACAGCTCACGCGAATGGCCAGACAGCCGCTGCTGCAGCAAATGTCTCTTCATTGTTTTTTCTTCTGCAGCCATTAAAGTCTTCAGCAGCAGCCGCTGCAGCGGCTCCGTGATGTGCTCAAACTGCTCCAAAGAAGCTTCTTCTGCGCAGCAGCAAAGTCCAAATTCAACTCCAACACAACACTATACGCAGCAGCGGCAGCAGCAGCAGCAGCGAGAGCGCAGTGCGCAGCACCACCTCGAAGCAGCAGCACAGACAAAACCAGCAGCAAAAGCAGCGCAACAAGCAACAGCAGCAGCAGAACAAGCAGCAGCAGCACGGCTAAAGTAAGCGGCAGCAGACCGAGCAGCAGCAGCAGCAGCAGCAGCAGCAGCAGCAGGACGGGCTCGGGGGAAGGGCTGGACCTGGAGCTTCTTGCTTGATTGTGTCTGGGAGCTGGGCCTTAGTGTGGGGCTCTTTTGCTGCTGCTCGAAGTGCAGCAGCAATGACCCGCAGCGGGAAAGCCTCAGCATATTCTCTGGGGTCTTTAATTGCTGCTGCTCTGCAGCAGTCAATATAAACAGCACCTTTGTCGTCAGTGCATGCATAGCCAAAGACAGACACGAGGCCCCCGTTCTTCAGCGCAGCAAGCAGCGCCCCGCTGCTGCTGTTGCTGCTGCTGCTGCTGCTGCTCCTGGGGGAGGGCGGGGCAGCTGCTGCTGCTGCTTCTTCCTGCTGCAGCAGCGCGAGGGCCGCCTTGCTGCTGCACTCGACCTCAATTGCTGCTGTGGGGTCTTCGAGTGTAAATCGGAAGAGAGAAGGCCGCACTTCGAGAGCTGTACAGACACCGCAGAGCCCCAACATCCCCACAGGGGCCCCGTGCAGCAGCAGGGGGCCCCCCCCTGCCCTTTCTTTGACAGCTTTCCGCAGCATTGCTGCAGTGCAGTAGAGGCATCCGTCGGGCGTTTGTGCTGCTGCTGCTGCTGCTGCAGCGGGGGGGGCCCCCGTCCGCTGCGAGGGGGGGGCCCCCTGCGAAAACGCCTCCCCCCCAAACCCGAAACCCTCTTCGGGGCCCCCAAACGCAGCAGACCCGCCCAGGGGGGCCCCCAGGGGGGCCCCCACGCTCTTGCGTGGCTCTGCAGAAAGGTAATCACCGGAGGGGGCGGGAGAGAAAAAGGAGTTTTCGTCGGCGAACATTGCGCGGCCTTGGAGTGTACGTACACCTCAAACAAGGGGCCTCAAAAAAGAGTTTACGACGCGGTGAAACGACGCGTTCAGGTGTACAGACACCCGAGAACGAAGGCAGACGGCGGTGACCCCCGCTGCTTCCAAGGGCATGAACTGGAGCGAAAAAAGCTAGAAGGCCGCGTTTTTGTTTTATATTTGCATTTAATTTTCAATTTAAATGGTAATGAAACCGAAATAAAAGACAAAACGCGCAAACAGAGGGGCAACCGCTAGTGGAAGACGTTGGGAGGTGGTTGGTAGGGTTTAGGGTTTGGGGCTGGAGAGCTCTTCGAGTACTCGCATGCGGCATTTTTTCTTAATAAATAATATTCTGTGCAATTTTTCCGCCAATTTATTTCACTGGCATTTTTTTCAGATTTCGCCGTCTCGCCTCTAGGGTTTAGGGTTTAGGGTTTAGCGACCTGTCTCTACCTTTTTTCCTACAACTCGCCGCACGGCTAGCTCGCGAGTGTCCTGGGCAAATTGCCTTCTTCCCTCCCGTGCGAAATATTGAGGGTTTTGTGTTTAGCGATTAGAATTTGGGGTTTAGGGTCTGGGGTTTAGGGTTTGGGTTTTGTTGGGAATGGCGTCTTCGGCTGAGACGGTGCGCGCTGCGTACGCTGCAGCAGGCCAGGGCCACGTCTTTCGCTTTTACGACCGGCTGCAGCAGCAGCAGCAGCTGCTGCTGCTGCAGCAAGCAGCAAAACACGACCCTGCGCAGCTGCTGCAGCTGCTGGAAAGCGCACTGCAGCAGCAGCAGAAAAAAGGAGAGCAGCAAAAGCAAATCCGGCCTCCTTACAAGGTCGATTTGACCCTTCTAAACGAAGTCCTGCAGCAGCAGCAACAGCAACAGCAGCAGCAGCAACAGCAGCAGCGGTCTGAAGACCACCAGCAGCAGCAGCAGCAGCAGCTGTTGTCTGCGTATTTGCAGTTGCTGCCAGCAGCAGGCTGCGCTGTGGTGTCTCTAAATGAGTGTCCTCTTTTGCTGCGGAGACACTGGAAAGAGACCGGACTGAAACTCATAGGTGCGCGAGTTCGCAGCGCCTGCTGCTGCTGCTGCTGCTGCTGCTGCTGCTGTAGTGCTCGTGCGGCTTTCCTGCTGCTGCTGCTGCTTGAGTAGCATGTGTGCTTTTTCAGCTGCTGCAGCTGCTGCTGCTGCTGCTTAAAATGCCAGTGCTGTTGCTGCTGCGCTTGCCTGCACGCGTTCGTCCCCTGCCCGCTTCTTACGCCCCCGCTGCCGCTGCCGCTGCTGCTGCTGCTGCTGCTGCTGCTGCTGCTACAGCTGAGGGACGGCTGGGCGTGCTGCTGCTGGCGGGGGGCGACGGCAGCAGACTGGGCTTTGAAGGCCCCAAAGGGAACTTCCCAATAGGCCCTTTCTCAGGAGACTCTTTTTTTGATTTATACTGCAAGCGAATTCGCAAGGTGCAGCAGCTTGCTGCTGCTGCTGCAGCAGCCCGCAGCAGCAGCAGCAGCAGCAGCAGCAGGGCGAGCGTGCCTCTGTACGTGATGACGAGCAGCACGAACCGGGGAGCGGTGGAAAGGACTTTTGTTGAAAAGGACTTTTTTGGATTGGAAAAAGAAAAAGTCTTTTTCTTTTCTCAAGAGTCTCTTCCAGCTTTTGACCTGCAGCAGCAGCTGCTGCTGCTGCGGCCCCACACGCTGCAGCAGGCGCCCAACGGCAACGGGGGGGTTTACGCAGCCCTCAGCAGCAGCGGGGCCCTTCTGCATGCAAAACGAAACTCTCTTTTAGGGTTTCAAGTCCTCCCTGTCGACAACTGCCTCGCCAAAGCAGCAGACCCGACTTTCTTCGGATTCGCCGTCTGCAGCAACGCCCCAGTAGGGTTTAGGGTTTAGGGTTTAGGGTTTGGGGCTTGGGGTTTGGGCTCAGAGGCAAGGGGGAAGGGGGCGGGTTGCTGCAGGGTTTAGGGCTCGGTTGAGGGTTTAGGGCTTAGAGGCTAGAAGGGAGGGTTTGAGGGATTGCGGGGTTTAGGGTTTAGGGTTTAGGGTTTAGG
>NW_013541844.1:24173-39173 GCF_000499545.2 Eimeria tenella
GCTGCTGCTGCTGCTGGGGGCTCCGAAGCAGGCCCCTATGCGTGGGCAAATGTCTGCATGCATTACCTCAGTCTTGACTTCCTCGAAGCTGTTGCCAAAAATCCCAAAGTCCTTAACTCTCAGTTCCATTTGGCCAAAAAGAAAATCCCCCACCTCGCTCCCCTTCAGGGGGCCCCCACTGGGGGGCCCCCCGGGAGCCCCCCTGGGGGCCCCCCTGGGGGCCCCCCTGGGGGCTCTTCTGGGGGCCCACCTGCGGGGGCTCCCACCGGGTCCACAGGGGGCCCCCCTGGGGGCCCCCTAAAGGCCCCCGCTCAGGATACTTTTGGGGGCCCCACAGGGGCCCCCCCCTCTTCTCCTCAAGAGGCAAATGAACCCAAAGACGCATCCAGCTGCACAGCCACAGGGGCCCCAGGGGGGGCCCCTGGGGCTCCAGGGGCCCCAGGGGGCCCCCCTGGGGCCTTCGTTGATTTGGAAGACCCGAATTCTTGGGTGTTGGCGAACCCTAAGGAACCGAACGGATGGAAACTCGAGTTGTTTATCTTTGATGCCTTCCCGCTCGCAGACAGAATCCTGGTTAGGGTTTAGGGTTTAGGGTTTGGGGTTTGGAGTTTGGGGTTTGGGGTTTGGAGGTGCCGCGGGGGCTTCAAGAGTTTCATCTCAGGAGGGTTTAGCTGCTGGTGCCTGGTGGTACCAACGGGTCTCGGGTTTAGGGTTTAGGGTTTAGGGTTTAGGGTTTAGGGCTTGTGTGTGGTCTGCAGTGTTTGGAAGTGGACCGGGACTCGGAATTTGCCCCTGTGAAATGCGCTGGCTCTCTCGGAGTTGCAACACCAAACAAATTCAATTTAGAAGCAGCAGCAGCAGCTGCAGCAGACACTCCTGAAGCAGCGCAGCTGCTGCTGCTGCGCCTGCATGCAAAGTGGCTAGCAGCAGCGACACAGCAGCACCAGCAGCAACAGCAGCAGCAGCAGCAGCAGGACTTGCTGTGTGAGATTTCCCCCCTTGTTAGCTACGAAGGAGAAGGCCTTGACAAGGACTGTCTCAAAGGCAAAGACCTGACCAAACCCTTGCTGCTGCTGCCAACCGAACCCTAAACCCTAAACCCTAAACCCTGATGTACGCAAAGATATGTGTGCATGCGGCCGAGCCCAGCCCAGGGGCCCCCGTGAGCTTCTCCGGGGGCCCCCTTTAGATATGAAGGGGGGCCCCTTTGGGGGCCCCCATGGGCCCCCAAAGGGGCCCTGGGGCTTTTTGAACCCTCATTTGAAACCCTAAACCCTGGAGACTCTGAGGTTAGAAACAGAGGCTCTGCAGTAGCAAAGGGCAGCGTATCGCTAACCCTAAACACTAAACCCTAAACCCTAGTTTTTTAAGCGCTATTAGTTTCTCTCTCTTGCTTTCAAATTGCGCTAGAGCCTGGTGAAGGAAGCCAAAGGCGGCACAACAGCAGCAGCAGCAACAGCAGCAGCAGCAGCAGCAGCAGTGGTAATTGAATATTCGATTTAGGAAATAAAAGTGAAACAAAGACAACCTTCAGAAGTAGCAGTTTAGTGTCTCTCAGCCATTGCGGTGTCTGTACAGGTGAAACCGCCGCTGCAGCCCAACAGAAAAGAAACCCTCAGGGTCTAACCACTGGCAGCTGCTGCTGCTGCTGCAGCTACTGCTGCTGCAGTTGCTGCTGCTGCAGTTGCTGCTGCTGCCGTTGCTGCTGCTGCCGTTGCTGCTGGTGCAGTTGCTGCTGCTGCTTCAAGGAAGGAAGAAGCGGCACACCGACCGGTGTGACTGTCGCTGCGTCCGTGCAGCTGCCACATTTGTTGCTGCTGCTGCTGCTGCTGGAGCTTCTGCAGCAGCAGCTGCTGCTTCGGCTTACGCGTCGCTTCTGGCTTCGTCTGAGCAGTCGCTGCTCTTGGCGTCGTCTGCGGTTTCCGCCGCAGCAGCTTCGTCCGCTGCTGCAGCAGCAGCAGCAGGGCCTGCTGCAGCCTTGTGCTGCTTCTGCTGCTCGCGCAGCGCTGCTGCTGCCTGCTCGCGGCGCTCTGCTGCACACGCCAGCAGCCGCTGCACGTCTTGCTGCTGCTCGCAACTCACCCACGCCCACCCACTCCCGTACTCTGTTCCAGGAACAAACATGTGAATGCGAATGTCTCCGTGCTGCGCGAGGTTCGCCTTCAGCTGCGCCTGCGGGGTGTACGTACACCGCAGCACTCCGCACAACGCACTCTCACTTGCGGCTATTCTAAATAAGTGCAGTTCTGTCTTTTGAAATATGTTTTGAAGACTTTTTTACTCTTTTGTTGCTATTTGTTGGCAGTTTGGGATGTGCTTCGCAGGCTGCTGCTGCTGCGTGTGAACAGAGAAGAGGAAAAGGCAAGTCAATGGCATAATGTGTTTAACTGCACTTTTAATCATTTTTATTTTCGCATTTATGCTGCAGTAAAAAGGAAAGTTTTCATTTGTTCTGCTGCACTTGGGGTGTACGTACACCTCAAACAGCCACACGGCGAAACTGAAATGCTTCGAAACTTTTAAACTTTTAAATCCAACGATGCAGCAGCACACACCAACAAGATCCCGGAACAGAAAACCAAATAAGCAGCAACACCCAGCAGCAGCAGCAGCAGCTGCTGCTGCTGCTGCAGTGGCAATAGCTCCACCAGCAGCAGCAGCAGCAGCAACAGCAGCAGCAGCAGCAGCAGCGAGAGCCTACCTCGGTGACGCCCATGGGGATGTTTTTGATGGTCACCCGAGACGCTGTGTCGGTGCGCGTCTGGGGGATGACAGGCCTCATAGTGTAGAAGGAGTTGGCGGCCATTTTGCTGTTGAAGTTGAAAGCAGCAGCAGCAGCAGCAGCAGCAGCAGCAGCGGAGGGCCAGCTAGGCGGTGAAAAGCCACAGAAACCGAAGGGCTGGAGAATGGCCGCGAGGGCTGACGAGTGGAAGGGGAAATGAAAACAAAGAAAGTCTAGGAAGAATGCAAAAAGAAAACCTTTTTAAAACTCTGAGAAAAGTGAAAAGGCCAAGTCGACGCTGCTGCTGCTGCTGCTGCTGCTGCTGCCGCCGGCGCTGGGCTTCGCCGAGTTGACCAGCAGCGGGCGCAGCTGGCTCCAGCCAGCCTCTCCTCCTGCCTCCAATTTCCCATATAAAAGGTCGTTTTGAACTATTTTTAAAGCTTTTTGCATTATTTTGCATTTATAATAAAGAATTTTAAATTGATTTGCATTTTCAAGCGGCCTTCTGCGCCTCCTGGGCTTCATTTCAATTCGTTGAACAGCAGCTGCCGACGGCTTCCTGCAGGCTGTCCGCTGCGAGCTGCTGCGCTGCTTTCCGCGCTGAATAGAGGCAATTTATTGTCTTTTATTTCATTTAATTTGACAATTTATTTGTATTTAATCAAAAATAATAAATAATCCTCGGGAAAGCTCTGAGAGGCCGCACTCCCAGCTCGCCACGTGTGCGGCGGCCGTCTCGGATCGCCGCAGCTGAATCGACGCAGCGAAGAGCGCTTGACAGCAAAATTAGAAATATCAAGTGAAAATTGGGGAAAGAAAAGATAAAAGTGATGTTTTTGCAACAATTTAGAAATGATTAATTCCCTCATCGCGGGATTCCTCTCGATTCAGATTCAGGAAAAGGCGAAAGGCTGCAGTGGTCAGCACTAAGTTGTGCAAGTTGAATGGCGAAAAGAGCCCTTCTGCTGCACAATAATAGGAACAGTTCTGATATCACTTCTGAAATAAAGTTTTCTTCTAACTTTGAATTTGTTTCGAGTTCGAAAGCTGTCTGTACACCTGAGGGGCGCACAGGATCGGACGGCTGCGGCCGATTTGCAAGGCAGTTGGCGATGAGCCGCTTTTTGATAATTTTGAGCCCCTTGAAAACGTTTAAATGCTTTTTATAATGAATTTACATAAATGAGGAGATTATTTGTTCCGTGTTTGGTTGGATCTTTGGTAATTTTCGCGTTCGTTTGCTCGCTGTGCTGCACCCCTGCAGCTGCAGCAGCAGACCAGACGCACGTTTGCAAACAGGGCCACCGAGGCATTTTATTTCATATTCGAAACAAAAATGATATTTCAAAAGGATGCAAAGTGACTGCGGTTTTGAAGAGAAACTGTTTGAAGCTCCTGAGGTAAAGAAACGACGAACTTGAATTCTTGAACGGGGAGCCACGAACATGAACTGAATCTGAAATGGAATTCCAACGCAGAGGAAACAAGGAATACAAAACCATCGACTTGGGTTTGTTTTTCTTTTTTAATTTCATTTTCTTTTTCCAATTTACTTTATTTCTTTCATTTCAACTTCCACAGAGGCCATCGAGACTCCCCTGCATTTGCTGCCCAACGACGAAACTTGCATTTCTATTAAGCACGCGCGGGAGGAGCCCGACATACTCTGGTGGGCAAAACTTTGAAAAGAAATAAATATAATAAATAAATAAATGTTTAACATTTAAATATTTATAAATTATAATTATAATTCATTTTAATTCTCTAATTCATTCTTTCATTTCTTTTCTTTTCAGCTGCGAAAACAGAAGCTGCAGAGACCAGTGGGTAAGAAATTCCCAGGACTTTTTTTTTCGTTTTTAATTTTTTTTCGAACTTATTTTCTTTTTCCTTTTAATTTCTTTTCCTTTTCCTTTTAATTCAATTTCTTTTCCTTTTTATTCTTTTTCTCTTTTATTTCCCCTTTATTTTTAATTTTCATTTTTAAACTTTAGTGGAAAACCATCACCAAACAAATCCTCTGCCTCCACCAAGGGCCCATGCGGAACGAAGTGGCTGGAGAGCCCCCTTTGGAAATAGAGCAGCGCGAAGTGTGTGAATTATAATTTAATTTAATTTAATTTAATTTAATTTAAATTAATTAAGGACATTTTAATTCATTTATTTTGAACTTCCAAAATCCAACAACAGGTCCTGGAGAAGGTCGTGGAAAAACCCGAAAAGGGAGGCATCACAATTCATATCGATAAGGTCCGTTTGCCTTCAAACCCTAAACCCTAAACCCTAAACCCTAAACCCTAATTTTGAATGCCGAATTCCCTCAGGGCCAAATGCCAGCGGAACCCATACTGTCGATACACCCCAAGTTCCGCGGGGTCCCCCGAAAGCGGCACCATCAGATTTCTCCATTTTAATTTTTTATAAATTCCAAAAGTGTTCTTAAAAACTCAAAAAGATCAACCCAATAAAAGCCTTAATTACGGCATTCTGGTCACTTCTACATACGGCTTCAACGAGCTCCCATGCAGTCGCCCAGAACCTAAACCCTAAACCCTAAACCCTAAACCCTAGGCGCCTTGAATACCTTGGTGGAGTCAGTGGGACTTGTATCTTTCGGCGTGGCAGGACTTGGGGGCTGCGTGGGGCCTGGGGGGAAAGAATTGCGAGCCAAGAAGTGGAAAAAGATTTTCAAATTTAATTACAAACTCTGCATCTTTTGAGTCTTCTTGGCGGTGGGCACAGAGGAACATTTGGCCCCTGAAGGGGGCCTTAGGGGCGGGCAGCAGCAGCAGCGGCGGCGCGGTGCTGCTGCTGCTGCTGCCAGCAGCGGCTCTGCCCCGCTGCTGCTGCTGCTGCTGCAGCAGCAGCAGCTGCAGCGCGGGCAGGTGCCGCAGCCCCGCCTCCAAAGAACCCTCCCCGGCATGCAGCAGGTCCAGCGAGCCGCTGTCTGCTGCCGCATGCAGCAGCTGCTGCAGCAGCTGCTTCCCAGCCTCTTCTTGCAGCAAATCTCTTATGAAACCCTCAGTGTCATTCTCTATTTTCGAGTGCAGCAGCAGCCGCCACAGAGAAGGTGACCTTTTGGCTGCGCGGGCGGAGCGAGCCGCCAAGCTGCTGTTCTCTTCTGCCATTTTAAAAGAAAAATTTAAAAATTAAATTAAATTAAACTGAAAAGAAGTTTTAATTCAACTTTTGGCGGAGTTCAACGGAAAGCTGCAGCTGCTGCCGACCAATCGAGAACGGAGGAGCGCGAGGCACTGGAAAAAAGGGATGCGATCCGGAAAAAAGTTTTCAGATTGAAAATAAAAAATAAAAATAAAAATAAAATTGAATATTTCTGTATTTCCATGTCGGTTGGGGTGTACAGACACCTAGGGAATCGAAACCGGCGCGAGCACCGCGGCCACATGCAGCCACAAATCTGCTTACTCGAAATAGCCTTAATTGAATGTAGCGAGGCTCTAAATACTTCAAAATAAATCGGAATGTTATTTTCATAAACTATTTAAATAGTTTCTTCCACAAAGAGTTCCCCATTTATTAGATCCGGGGGCCCCCGGCGATCCACTGGTGTCGAGACAGCTGAGCCTCGCGGCGGTAGCACCTGGTGTCATTTCCTTGTGTTGTTTTTTCTGTTTCGGAGTTTCTTTGTAGTCCAAATATCTACTAAAGTGCTCAGCTTAATTTCTAGAGAGTTACTATTGTGTGCAATTGAAGCAAATGGGCAGATCCACGCTGCAGGCCCCCCCAGCATCCTGCTGGACATCATCTCAGGAGTATGTACACCTGAAATGAATGCAGAACTAACAAGCTGCAGATACCTCTTGCCATTTTCATGCATTTTCAACAAGTAGTTTCTCCCTGGGTTAGCACGGTAAGCCCAAACCCTAAACCCTAAACCCTTAAGCCTAACCCTACGTCTGTTCCCTTCTTTACGTCACAAATCCCAAATGCATTTAAAAAGGACCTTTTCCGCAGGCCTTGCGTGAGTCCTTGTTGTGTCTTTCAAACTAAAAAATGAATAAAAAATGGGCCCCAGAACAGAGCCACAAAACATTGCACCTAAACCCTAAACCCTAAACCCTAGCACCAAGCCTCCTGGATCTGGACTAAGCAGGACTGCAGCGTTTCAAATCCCATTTCCACTGCGACCTCCTGCGTGGTTTGCACGAAGTCCCTGAGCCAGAGGCAAACAACCCTAAACCCTAAACCCTAAACCCTAAACCCTAAACCCTAAACAGCAGCACTGATTATAATTAGGGTTTATGGTTTGCAGCAGAAGTGGACTCAGCTCACTCCCAAATCTTCGGATCCAGACGAGCCCTAAAGGGTTTTCCGCACCTGCAGAAGAGCAAGGCAGTCCCGAACCCTGAAACCCTAAACCCTAGTCTAAACCCCAAACCCTAATCCTAAACCCCAAACCCTAATTGCAAACCCCAAACCACCCCAAACCCTAAACCCTAGCTCACTTGCACTTGTCTCGAAGGTGAGTCACGCAAACCGCCTGGCAGCCAACGCAGTAGAGGTCTTGCGCCTGCACGCAGCAGCAGCCCGCAGCGCGTTGCACCCAAACCCTAAACCCTAAACCCTAGGCCCAACGTTTCTCGGGTTTAGCACGGTATACGCATAATGAGGGTTTAGGGTTTATAACGGTTTTCGGCCCATGGCTGAAGTGAGCTACAAACCCTAGGGCTTCGGCAGCAGCATCTGGACTGCGGGTTTAGAGAAACCCCCAACAGTAAAGCTCGCGCTGGTGCAGCTCTAGGGTTTAGGGTTTAGGGTTTCGGGTTTGCAGTTACTAAGAAGGCATAGTGCATTTCCTGAAGGGCGCGCAGAAGGTGTGCCTCGAGAACTTCATCTGCCAAAGGGTTGCCGCAAGCTGGGCATTTGCTGCAAACCCCAAACTTCAAACCCTAAACCCTAAACCCTAAACCCTAAATGGGTGTAGCTTTTGCCCCAGCGTTTTCCCAGCATCAAGCGCTGCTGCAGTTCCAGCCGAAGCCCTCCTCCCGAAACCCTAAACCCTAGACCCTAAACCCTAAACCCCAAACCCAAAATTCGAACACCCTATCCCTAAACTCCAAACCTCAGACCCAAAACCGCAAACCCCAAACCCTAAACCCTAAACCCTCGCTCGCCAGATCTTGACGACGACTTGCGCGCCGTCGGTGGTGAGTGCGTGGACTTCTTCGAGGGCAGAAAGGACTTCGAGGTTTGAAATGGATTTGCAAAAAAAACAATTTATTTCTTTTAATTGCAAAACCCTAAGAGGGGGTTTCCACGCAGAGGCCAGCAACTCCGAATCCCCAGCCAAACTCTGCAAACTGTGGCTACGCTCCTGCACGCCACAAACCCTAAACCCTAAACCCCAAACCCTAAACCCTAAACCCTAAACCCCAAACTCTAAGCCGTGAAACCCAAACCACAACCCCCAAACGCTGAACCCTAAACCCGCAAAACCCCAAAACCCCAAACCCCAAACCATAAACCCTAAACACCAAACCCCAAACCCGAAACCCTAAACCCCAAACCCTAAACCCTAAACCCCAAACCCTAAACCCTAAACCCTCACCGCGAGAGCCTCTGCCCAGCTTTGCTGCTTGTAGTCAATGTCTTTGTCGATTTGCATTAATCGGCAAATGAAAGAAACCGCCAAGTGCCTCCAAGAGCCCGAGGAGCAGCGGGAGCCTAGGCAGGCTGGAAACTCCAAAGATCTGAACAATAATAAATAAATAAATAAATAAATAAATAAATATAATTAATTAATTAATTAATAATTTATTCACTTATTTAAGTTGGTTGGAGGAATCGGAGAGTCTTGCAAGAAAGAAATGAATGGGCGCTCCCGCTGGGATTGTGCGCGCTGGAAACGCCAAACCCTAAACCCTAAACCCTAAACCCAAAACCCTAAACCTTAAACCCTAAATCCTGAATTCTAAACCCTAGGTACTCGGTGCTTGATGCTCACTTGAAGGAAAGCTCTTTGCTATCCCGAACATCCGCAGGTGACCCGTACCCTGTAGAAGGCGCAAACCGTAAACCCTAAACCCTAAACCCTAAACCCTAAACCCTAAAGCCTAAACTCTAGACCCCAAACCCTTCAAAGAGCTCTGAGACCCGTGGCCCCAGACTCAGAAGTCTCCCACTTGGCCCAACAAGCACGCCGCTTGACCTAAACTCTAAACCCTACACCCTAAACCCTAAACCCTAATTGTTTCTCACTGCGGATGAGCTCTAGAGGGTCGCTGATGACACGTTTGATCTTTCCAAAGAAGGATTTGTCTTTGGTGTTTTTGGAGTTCGACCGGAAGAAGGCATTTTCCTTATCATGGTTTGCTGCTGCTGCTGCTGCTGCTGCTGCTGGTTCATCGCCGTCAGCAGCAGCAGCAAACCACAGCTGCGCCGCCAGCTCGGACAGCTTCGCAGCAGTTTCCTCCCGCGTCCAAACCCTGCTGCCGGCGCGGCCGCCGCTGCTGCTGCTGCTGCTGCTGCTGCTGCTGTTGCTGCTGCTGCTGGGGCAGAAGTCATCTTCGTAAGCATTTATCTGGTGCAGCAGCTGCAGCAGCGGCAGCTGCGTGGCTCTGTCAATTACAAACTTTAAAAAGTTTGCCAGGGGCAGCGGGAGGCAGCGGAGAGAAGAGAGACAACCTGCAACTCCCTCGGCCTCAAGTTCCAAATTGCTGCTGCTGCTGCTGCTGCTGCTGCTGCTGCTGCTGCTGCGGCTGCGGCTGAGGGGGACAAATTCTCTATACCCCACCCAGTCTCTTTCGTCTAGCTGCAGCACAGCTACGAAAGAATCCACTGGGGAAATGACAAGGGCCTCGAAGAGCGGCTGCTGCTGCAGCTGCTGCAGCAGCTGCTGCAGCTGCTGCTGCGCTGCAGCAGCAACTGCCAAACCCGTCGAAGTCAAAATTACCCGCAAATCTGCTGCTATTATTTTAAAGGAAAAACTTTTCGAAAACTCGTTCAGCAGCAAAGACAAATAAGTGTCCGCGTGCCGCTGCACCTGCGCGGTCACCGCAAACCCTAAACCCTAAACCCTAAACCCTAAACCCTAAACCCTAGGGCCAGGGATCAATACCCACGCAGCAATGCGGTGGCCGCGCTTTTGCCAAAGAGAAGAGCTTCGAATTCTCACTTCCCATACTCTAGGCTTTAGGGTTTAGGGTTTGTGTGCGCCTGTGTTTCTCTCTGCCCTTAGGGTTTAGGGTTTAGGGTTTAGGGTTTGTGTTTACTTTTGTCTTGAGGGCTGCGTCGAAAAGAGTTGCCTTTCTGTCGCAAATCCAGGGGTAAAAAGAAGAAATAATTAAATGGTTTACTTTAATTTCAAAATTGTTTATTTGCTGCTGCTCCAGCAAATACAAAGAAGCAAACAGGCGCTGCAGCGCAAACCCTAATACCTGACGTGCACACGCAAACCCTAAACCCTAAACCCTAAACCCTAAACCATAAACCATAGTGCCAAAACCCCACAAAGCTGACCAACAGATACCAGAAACTGTTAGGTCGCTCCGCTGCCAAAACACTTGGCGGGAAGTTGCCAGAAAGCTTAGGGTTTAGGGTTTAGGGTTTAGGGTTTAGGGCCTTACCCTGAACGCTGCCGGCGAGAACTGCGTGGGCGAATGGAAGCCCTCGAGCGCCAACTCAGCTGCTGGCTGCCCTCTTGCTGCTGGCGTATCGAGAAGGAGACAAATAGGGGCCCCCAATATCTGTCTCTTTGCTGCGCAGCACAGCACCCACTTCCCACCTGCTGCTGCTGCTGCTGCTGCTGCTGCTGCTCCACAGCACGCCCCGCTGTTCCCGCAGAGTCTGTGCAAAGAAAGAGTCGTACAAAACCCTCATGGTCTCTTGGGGGCCCCGGGGCCCCCCCCAGGGGGCCCCCCAGGGGCCCCCCTGGGGGCCCCTCCCCGGGGGGCCCCCCGGGGGGCCCCCCTGGGGGCCCCCCGTGGGGACTTCTCCGTGAAGGGACTGGTAAGGGTTTGGAGGGTTTGCTTCTTTAGAAGATAAACCCTTAATTGTAAACCCTAGGGGATATTTCATGAGGCGAGAAAGCCACAAAGATGCTTCGTAGAGTTCGTGCTGCTGCAGCAGCAAACGCTGGGACTCGCGGAAGGCCGCCCTGCAACAGCAGCAGCAGCAGCAGCAGTTGGAGCAGCGAATGCAGCGGCAGCAGCAGCAGGAGCTGCAGCAGCAGGAACGAGCACGCACAGAAAACTGAAGCGCAGCGAAGAACGGACTCGCGAGGGTTTAGGGTTTGCAGCAGGGTTTAGGGTTTAGCGTTTGTACGTGGCTGCAGCACACCCCGGGCAACAGGAGCAGAATGTGCCTCACGCTAAATACGACTAGGGTTTAGGGTTTAGGGTTTAGGGTTTAGGGATTACTGGGCGAAGTTAGCTCGAGTGAGTGTGTAGAGCTTTGCAGGAATTTCTTCAAATGTAATAATGGGTATGGAAAATGTATGGGCGTCATAGTAGGTTCTTGTTTGCTGCTGCTGCTGCTGCTGCTGCTGTGCTGCTGCTGCTGCTACTGGCTGCGCCCAGCTGCCCAGCTGGTCCTGCGGGAGGGTGGAGAGCAGCAGCAAAACGTATTTCCTAAACCCTTGCTGCTGCTGCTGCTGCTGCTGCTGCTTCTGGTAGAGGTATTCCTCGAGCGCCTTGAGGGTCTGGGAGACGTCCTTCTTTTGAGCTTTTGCTGCTGCTGCAGCTGTTGCTGCGTTGCTGCTGCTGCTGCTGCTGCTGCTGCTGGTGTAGGAGCAGCAAACGGGATCACTCAAGGAATATAAACTTTGAAATTTATTTAATTTGTCTTCATCTGCTTCTGGCCATGTCATATTTCTTTTAGCTTTCGCATTTATTTCTTCTGTCTCTTCATCCGTCTCCTCTTCCTCCTCCTCCTGCTGCTGCTGCAGCTGCTGCCGCTGCTGCTGCAGCAGCTGCTGCTGCAGCTGCTGCGGCCGCACCTCCTGGGCCAGCAAACCCCCAAAGAAGAAAGCAGCAGAACCAGCAGCAAGTCCAAGTCCTTCTTTTTTTGAATTGGAATTTAAATTTATTTTATTTGCTGGTGCTGCTGTTAGTGTTGGTTCATAAACAGCGCAGAATATTCGGTCGCAGGCTTCGCGCGCATTTGCTGCTGCTGCTGCTGCTGCTGCTGCTGCTGCTGCTGAGGGTTTAGGGTATTGCGTTGGCCGCGAACGCTCCCCGTGAATTATGTGCACAATCAACGGCTTCACGTCCTTCATGTAAAACCCTAAATTAGGGTTTAGGGGTCTTGAGAAGGAAGAGCTGGAGGCTCGCGAAAATCCCAGGGAACTCAAAGCCCCCGATGCGTCAATCACTGCAGTTTAAATAAACAAATTAATTAAGTAATTAATTAATTAATTAATTAATTAATCAATTAGATTAGTTAATTGAAATAAATAAATAAATTAGTAATATACCTTAATGGTAAATGCAATTTAAATAGCTGCTTTGGCTGCGTTTATGCTTTAGGCGTGCAGGCCCGCAGCAGCGAAACCCTAGAACCCAAACCCTAAACCCTGAACCCTAAACCCTCGACAAGAACTGAAGCTGCAGCCAGCTGCCAAGCAGAATCTAGGGTTTAGGGTTTAGGGTTTACAGTTGCTAAGTTCTGACGTATGGGCCTCCATGGTATTTCCCACTCTCGAAATGAACGCGAAGTCCAGCGGCAACTGAAAACCCAAACCCCAAACCCTAAACCCTAAACCCTAAACCCTTAACCCTAAACCCTAAAGCTTGAAACGTGGCTCGGCGCGCTGGTCTTGCACAACATTTCCGGGCTACGGCGTAGACTCTGCAGTTGAGTACGGGCCTGAGGGCCTGTGGTTTAGGGTATATTTAGGGTTTAGGGTTTATTTAGGGTTTAGGGTTTACGTTTCCCTCGAAGATGCCTGCAGCTTTTTGATGAAAAGAAGCATAAATTGCAGCTTTTTCTTTTTTGAAAACTTTTTCTTTAATTGCCAATTCGCACAAATGAAGCTGCTTCAACCCCCGAGGCAGCAAATAGCGCCCCGTCAGGGCCTTTAGCCGAAGATCGCTGCTGCTGCTGCTGCTGCTGCTGCTGCTGTTGCTGCTGCTGCTGTTGCTGCTGCCGGTGGTTTGGGATGTAACTGGAGTTGTGCTGTTGACGAAAAGAATTCTGTAAATTTGAAAAGGAAGGAAAAAGAAATTTGAAGAAGTTGGAGAAGTCACCCGAAGAATAAACGACCCCGGGTCCTGGCAGCAGCAGCAGCAGCAGCAGCAGCAAAATAGAACAAAGAAGCAAACTTAGGTCTAATTTAAATATTTAATTGTTGAACCACAAAAGGACCAGTGGACACTATACTCTCCCCGGCTTGCTGCTGCTACGTGCTGCTGCCATTTGCTGCTGCTACGTGCTGCTGCTACTTGCTGCTGCTATTTGCTGCTACCACTTGCTGCTGCTATTTGCTGCTGCCACTTGCTGCTGCTACTTGCTGCCACTATTCGCTGTTGCCACTTGCCGCTGCTGCTTTCTGCTGTTATTTGCTGCTGCTGCTTGCCGCTGCTATCTGCTGCTGCTATTTGCTGCTGCTACTTGCTGCTGCCACGAGTCCTGCTCTCAGACTACTTGGGCCTTCTTTAATTACAATTGAAAATAAATAATTATTAAAAAGACCACTTAAAACGATTAACTATTTAAACCAATTAAACAATTAATAAAGCAGTGAATTTAATTGAAATAATTTAATTAATTTAATTAAAATAATTAATTTATTTAATTATTTAACTAATTAAATTAACTAATTCTTACATCCCCCGGAGCCCTAAAGAAGTCCAGAATCTGGAGGGGCCCCGCGAGTGCATGCAAAAGTTCGTTTTTCGTGGATTTTGCAAATTTAGAAATTAAATTTAATTTCAAATTTAATCCTTTTAAATGCAAAAGCTCTCCAGAACGCGGGATCCCCGGCTGCGCCCCACGCCGCCGCAGCTCCTGCGCGCAAACCCTAAACCCTAAACCCTAAACCCTAAACCCCAAACCCTAAACCCTAAACCCTAAACCCTAAACCCTGAAGCAAGGGAACTAGCTGTGGCGCTTTTGTGGATTGTTTGGAGGGAAAATCCCGAGGGTTTTGTTCGAGGCTTTCAAGCTTGAAATTTAATGAATCTCTAGGGTTTCGGGTTTAGGGTTTAGGGCTTAGGGTTTAGGGTTCGGGTTAGACCTCTCGGATTTTGAGCCATTTCGTTCTCTGGGCTGTGATCCACTCGCTGAAATTTGTTTTGAACAATTCCATTTCCGTTTTGCGTTGCTGCTGCTGCCTTTGCTGCTGCTGCATGTGCTGCTGCTGCTGCTGCTGCTGCAGCATTTGCTGTTGCTGCTGCCGCCGCTTCTGCTTCTCCTCTGCCGCTTCGGGCGCGTCTGCTGCTGCGGCGCCCACCCTCTGCTGCTGCTGCTGCTGCTGCAGGTCGCGCTGCTTGCTGCTGGCTGCTGCAGCAGCAAAGAAGGCGTCGATTTTGGTTTGGCGCCTGTCGCTGCTTTGCTGCTGCTGCTGCAGCCAGCGGGGAACCGGCACTGCAGCAATTGGGTTTTCTAAACCCTGTCGCATTGCAGGAATGCAAATAAGTTTTTGCAATTGAACATTAATTCTGCTTTTATAATATTCCCAATCCACGACAAGTCGGACGTTTGCTGCTGCAGCAGCAGCGTCTGCGGGGGAGAGCTGGAGCCAGCGCTGCAGCAGCATCTGCTGCTGCTGCAGCGGCGCCTGCAGCAGCAGCAGCGGCAGCGCCCGCGAGGTCACCTCAGCGCCCCGCGGGTAAGCAGCAACAATGAAGTTTGCTGCTAAAGGAGACACAGAAAGATAAGACTTGTCTCTCAGCAGCTCACAAAGTCGAGTTGCTGCAGTTGCTGCCATGGATTTGCTGCTGCCGAGAGCAGCAACGCTTTTGCCGAGGACTTTGCGCAGCAGCAGCAGCTGCAGCAGCTGCTGCTGCGAGGCCACCCCCAGCCCCTGCTGCTGCAGCAGCAGCAGGTACCGCCGCCCCACTGCAGCAGCAGCAGCGTAAGCTTCCGCTTTGCTGCTGCCACTCATGAAGCAAGGAAACAGCTGCTGCTGCAGCTGCTGCACTATTTCCATTTCTCCCCTTCGCTTCATCTCAAACCCTTTCAGCTCTTTTATCGCGCCCCCAGACCCGTACACCACGTACCTAAACCACAAACCCTAAACCCTAAACCCTAAACCCTAAACGGGAAGCCATCGATTGCAAATGGTAAATGCTGGAGTCGTATGCGGCGGTGGAGCCAGA
>NW_013541844.1:41673-49379 GCF_000499545.2 Eimeria tenella
GCACCATCTCCACCATCTCCATCACAACCACCACCACCATAACACCACAACCACCATAATCACCGTAATCAGCAGCAGCAGCAGCAGCAGCAGCAGCAGCAGCAGCTCACTCTGCAGTTTGAATGATATCAGCTCCCATCTTTGTGACAATTGCTCCAATTTGGAGCACCATCTCCATCACAACCACCACCACCATAACCACCACAACCACCATAATCACCGTAATCAGCAGCAGCAGCAGCAGCAGCAGCAGCAGCAGCAGCTCACTTTGCAGTTTGAATGATATCAGCTCCCATCTTTGTGACAATTGCTCCAATTTGAATGGAGTACCATCTGGCAGCAGGTCTTTTGACATATCCGTAAAAAGAATTTAAAATGCACTTGTGCGCCAACTGCAAAGAGTCGTTCAGCAACACCGCGTCCTGCAAACGCCCCAAACGCACTTCTAGACACGCATTTTCGCAGAGTTTTCGAGCGGCTTGCATGTTTTTGAAAAGCACTTAATGGGGCTTTTTATTTTAGAAGGATACTTGAGAAACAGAGGGGGGGAATGCAGAAAAATGGAGAAAAAATGAGCAAAAATGGACCAAAATTGAGGGAAAACGAGAAAAAATGAGGAAAATGGAGGAATCTCGAAGGGAATTGGAGAGAAAGGGAGGACAGTGGGATTGCTTGAGAAAAGGGATTTATAAAAAATACTTGAAACAGATTATTTCTGCTGCTGCTGCTGCTGCTGCTGCTGTTGCTGGTGCTGCTGCTGCTGCTGCTGCTGTTGCTGCTTCTGCTGCTGCTGCTGTTGCTGCTTCTGCCACTGCTACTGCTGCTGCTGCCGTTGCTGCTACTGCCACTAATACTGCTGCTGCTGCAGCAGCAGCTGCTGCTGCTGCTGCTGGTGAGGCCTCACGGCAGCTTCTTTCTTTGCCTGGAAAGGTCCGTTTTGCTGCTGCAGCTGCTGCAGTTTGTTTTGAGCTTCTTTTAATCTTTTCTTGAAAATGTATCTCCTGTCTCTGAAGGCCTTTACTGTCTCCACGTAAAAAGGGTTTTCCCGTTGGCAAACAATGGACTCCTCGTCAAGTTCCTGAACCCCAAACACTCACCCTAAACGCTAAACCCTAAACTCTAAACCCTAAACCCTAAACCCTAAAGCCTAGGTGAGCATGGATCCACACAAAGGCCCTGCCTCAGGAATTGTCAGATGCCAGATTGCACACCCGCAAACCCCAAACCCGAAACCCTAAACCCTAAACTCTAAACCCTAAACCCTAGGGCCTCACTTTGACGATTTTGGTCTTTTTGTGGGCCCTTTGGGAGTATTTTTTGACGGCTTTAATGAGGATTTCGTGTTTTTGCTTTTCTGTCAATTCATGCCAAGATTTGAAAGTCCCCTTTGAATTATTTTTATTTTTCTTTTCATCTTTTTCCTCTTCTTCTCCAGACTCCACATCATTCGCTTCACTCTCCGCGTCCGTGTCCCCTGCCGCTGCTGCTGCTGCTGCTGCGCTGCTGCTGCTGCTGCTGCTGCTGCTGCTGTCAGCAGCCCCGTGCAGCAAAGTCGCCAAACTTTGCTGCAGCGCCAAAACTTCTCCTTTATCTGCTGGACTCATTTCCACTTTGCGTCTCCACGGAAGCTTCCGCTGGCACTCGTGAGCTGCAGCAGGAGCAGCAGCAGCAGCAGCAGCAATTGAATGCAAAAATGTCTTTTCAAAATTTAAGTATCCTCTTTCGGATTTTACACTCTACTTGCAGATTCAACAAATGCTCCCGACAGTTTGTTGGGGAAACCGAAAATCCAAACAGCAGCAAATGAAGCAGCAGCGGCAAAGCAGCAGCGGCAAATGAAGCAGCAGCAGCAAAGCAGCAGCGGCAAATGAAGCAGCAGCAGCAAACCAGCAGCAGCAAATGAAGTAGCAGCAAGCCAGCATCAGCAGGTCAAGCAGCAACAGCAGATTGGGCAGCAGCAAACCAGCAGCGAAAGAGTCAGCAGCAAACCAGCAGCAGCAAACCAAGCAACAGCAGCAGACAAAGCAGCAGCAAAGGAGGCTGCAGCAAAATACGCAGCAGCAGTAGCATACACAAAGACAGACACTTCCCCACAAAGCCAAAAGGAGACAGTTTCTCACTAAGTCAATTATTATAATTTAATCAATTATTTTGATTTAATTATAATAATTCAATTATTATTAATCAATTATTATAATTTAATCACTATTAATCAATTATCATTAAACAATTAATCAAAAATAATTATTCAAATATCATTAATTGATATTTAATTGAACTATTTTTGAGACAAAAAGAGAGATTTAATTTTAAAGTTAAAAAGAGGGAATTTAATTGAGATTAAAAAGAGTGTTTAATTTGGCCACTGGAAAAAATCCAATCAAATAAAACAGAAAATGAAAAATAAACAAATAAATAAACAAACAAATAAATGAACAAACAGTAAATAAATAACAAATGAACAAATTAATTAATTAGTTAATTAATTAATTAAGAAATAAATAAATAATAAAAATAAAGAAATGAAGCCGCCTCTGTCTACCAGCAGCAAAACAAACACCAGAAAACAAATGAACAAATACATAAACAAATAAACAATCAGCCAAATAATGAACAAATAAACAAAAAACAAATCAATTAATTAATTAATTAATTAAGTAATTGATTAATTAATTAATTAATTAGTTAAAAAAGAAAAGAAATGAAGCTACCTCTGTCGAACCAGGGGCACTCCCTGCACTGCTGGGGTGTCTTGACAGCTGCTGGCTGGAGCCTTTGCGAAATGATGATGTTTGGGTACATTGCAGAAACATCAAAGTGGAGAATTAAAGGATTTAAAAGATGGTTTTGTTTGTTTTTGAGCAGCAGCAGCTTCTGCTTTATGTCTGCAACTGTTGCTGCTGCATTCGCCACTGCAGCAGCAGCTAAACCCCCTCCCCCAGCAGCATCCGCCAGAAAGTGCTGCAGACAAGGCTCCGCCAGCTGCAGCAGCAAATCCAGTTTGCTGCTGTCCATTGCGAAACTCTCCTTCAAGTCTGACCGGTAACTGAGCAGCAGCAGCAGCAGCAGCAGGTAAGGTGCGGCAGCAGGTGAGGTGCTGCAGCAGCAGCAACGGGCGAACTGCTGCAGCAGGTGAGCTGCTGCAGCAGCAGCAGGTGAGCTGCTACAGCGGGCAAAATGCAGCAGCAGCAGGTGAGGTGCTGCAGCAGGTGAGCAGCAGCAGCGGCAAATCCAGCAGCAGGTGAGATGCGGCAGCAGCAGCAGATCCAGCAGCAGGCGAAATGCAGCAGCAGTAGCAGCAGGTCCTGCAGCAGCAGATGATCCAGCAGCGACAAATACAGCAGCAGATGTAGCAGCAGAGGCAGCAGCAGATGCAGCAGCAGATGCAGGAGGAGAGACACTAAGACGGCAATAAGGAGACACTCAGAGTCAGGAGCTGAAAATAAATAAACCCTTAAAAAAAATATTTAATTATTAATTATTTATTATTTTTCATTTTTAATTATCTCCTAATTTTTAATTTATTTTTAATTTTTTATTTATGTAAACCCAGAGGCAAACAAGCAAGCAGCAAGGCCTCTTGCAACAAATCAACAAAATGAATTTTACCTAAACTCTAGCCTCTAAACCCTAAACCCTAAACCCTAAACCCTAGCAAAGCAAGCATCTAGAAAGCGGCTAAATCAAACCCTAAACCACAAACCCTGAACCCAAAACCCCGCACCGAAACCCCAACAACGAGCAGCAAACCCCCAACCCCCAACCCCCAACCCCTAACCCCAAACCCCAAACCCTAAACCCTAAACCCTCACAGGCCGCAGCGGAGAGACTCGACGGTGCCTCCGACGTAGGACTGTTCGAAGACGAGGTGCTGTTTGAGGGTTTGGGGGTCTTTGAAGAATTCCACTAAACTGCTTTTGTGTTTATTTGGAATTAAAATTCTCCTTTTTGTTGCTTCCGCCATCAGCAAACTCTCGCACAAAGTCCCGCTCCCCTGACGCAACACAGACTCCGGCTGCAGCAGCAGCAGCAGCAGCAGCAAAAGCAGCAGCAGCAGCAAAAGCAGCAGCAGCAGCGAGGCAGCAGGGTTGAAGCGAGAGACACAAGTGTTGCGGCAGCAGCTGCAGCAGCAGCAGCAGCAGAGAAAGCAGTAGGGGCGGCCATGGGGGGGAGGGAGGAAAGGCATGAAATAAGAGTGGAGGAATCTAGGGTTTAGGGTTTAGGGTTTAGGGTTTACGGCCATGGGGATGATGCAGGCAAGCGATAGAATAAAACAGTGGAGGAATCTAGGGCTTAGGGTTTAGGGTTTACGGCCATGGGAATGATGCAGGAAAGGTTGAAAGTGAAAGAGTGGAGGAATCTAGGGTTTAGGGTTTAGGGTTTAGGGTTTACGGCCATGGGGATGATGGAGGAAAGGGCCAAAATGAAAGAGTGGATGAATTTCTCGTAAAGCAAAAAAGTGGCGACAGCGTCGGAGACGGAATATACGCAAAGTCGCTGGGGGTCGTTTTGGGCCATGGGGACCTGCGGAAAGAAAATAAAGTAAATAAATTAAATTTAAATTAAATAATTAAATTGTTTAATTTAATTTAATCTGGTTTAGCTGGTCGAAAAAAAAGTGCGAGCTGAGAGCTGCAGCCGGAGAGGTGGCAGTAGAATGGGATGCCTAAACCCTAAACCCTAAACCCTAAACCCTAAGATCAAGGCCAAAGGAGGCAAAAGAGTGATATAAAGCAGATAAGAGAATTAAATGAAAGAAGATAGCACAGTTGAATAGAAGGAACCAAACAATCACACAAAAGAAGTGAAACAATTAAACAAAAAAGAAAGCAATTAAATCAGAACGTCTTTGAAGATCCTAGACAGAAACCCCAAAAAAGGGTTCTTAAAAAGGACAAAAGAGGCCCTTGAAAAAACCAAAAAGGAACAAAAGAGAGCCTCAAAGTGTTTTAAAAATACAAAAGGGACTCCTAATGAGTTTTAAAAAGAGACAAGAAAGGCTATAAAAAAGCTTCAAAAAGAAACACTCAAGCCGTCCTTGAAAACCATAAAAGGATGTTAATAAGAGAGACATTAAACCCTAAAAGGGTGAAAAAGACTCGCCATGTCTTCGGGGTCGACTTCGACGGGATTAAATCCAAGTTTGGCTTTGCAAACTGTCTTCAGAGTTCGAGAACCCTAAAAAAGAAATTGAATAAAATTAATTAATTAAATAATTAATTAAATAATTAAGTTATTCAAACAAATTGATTGATTGTTTAATTAATTAAAAGAGTTTCTATTCAATTTGGTTTTTCGGCCTCTTTAATTGACTCCTCCTGTTCACTTATTTGCGTAGGGTTTAGGGTTTAGGGTTTAGGGTTTGGGGAGCCCTGGGGCAAGTAAGAGTCCCTTTCGACCCGCAAAACGCTGAAGGCCTAGTATTTAGGGTTTAGGGTTTAGGGTTTTGGCGAACCTGCGGCAAGTAAGAGTCTCTTTCTACCCACTTAAGAGCTGAAGGCCTGAAGTCTAGGGTTTAGGGTTTAGGGTTTTGGCGAACCTGGGGCAAGTAGGAGTCCCTTTCTACCCACTTAAAAGCGTCTAAATGAATTAAAGGCCCTATTCCAACTACGGGGCCCCCCAGCTCTTTTTGCTGCAGTCCTAAAGTCCCCAGAAAGTCGACGCCTAGCACCTGAAAAGAAACACCAGTCTAGGGATTAGGGTTTAGGGTTTAGGGTTTGGGGGCTGGGCAGCCGGCTACGGGCTGCTTTTGTCTTTTTCAAAAGGAGACAATTGTTGTAATAATGAAAGAGAAGATCAGCTGCAGCAGCACAGCAACAGCAGCAGCAGCAGAGCAGCAGCAGCACAGCATACAACAACTACAACAACAGCAGCATAACAAAAGCAACAGCAACAACAACAGCACAACACAAACAGCAGCAAAACAGCAAAACCAACACCAGCAAAACAAGAACAGCAGCAGCAGCAAAACAACAACAAAAACAACACCAGCAGCAGCAGCAGCAAAACAGCAGCAGCAGCAGCAAAACAACAACGAAAACAACACCAGCAGCAGCAGCAGCAAAACAGCAGCAGCAGCAGCAGCAAAACAGCGGACTTGGGCGCGTTTGATGAGGTAGGGCAGGTCGAAGTCGTCTCCGTTGTAAGTGACGAGAATGTGGGGTTTGAGTTTGAGAAGAAGTTGGAGAAATCTTTGGAGAAGAAGTTTTTCCGAAAGTTCATTGAAAACGACGAAGTCCCCGGGGCCCCTGAGTTCGGGGCGCGGGGCGAAGCCGAAGCAAGGAGCAGCAGCAGCAACGCAGCAGCAGTTCAGCAGCAAATAGCCCTGCCCGTTGAATACCAGCGACAGCAGCAGCAAAGGGTCTCTTGCTGCTTCCGGGAACTGCAGCGGCAGCTTGAAGCACTCTATGTCGAACGCCAGCACTGACAAGCTCGCAGCAGCAGACAAGTCCTCCAGCGCCTCCAGCTGCAGCAGCAGCAGCAGCAGCAGCAGCTGAGGCTGCAGCAGCAAGTGGGGCGGCGGCAGCACCGCCGCAGCAGGTCGAGCCGCGGCAGCAGCACAGCTGCAGCAAGTGGTGCAGCAGCAGCACCACAGCTCCAGCAACTGATGCAGCAGCAGCAGCAGCTGAGCTGCAGGATTTAGGGTTTAGGGTTTAGGGTTTAGGGTTTAGGGTTTACCTTTAGAGGCTCTGTGACGTCCGGCTTTTGCCTCGAAATGGAATACCATCGCCCGCAGCGAATGTCCAGGTCGATGCAGCATCTGAAGTCAAAAAGAAATAATTAAAATAAATAATTCGAAATAGATAATTAAACTAATTTAAAATAAATAAATTATGAATGAACAAATAATGAGAAATAATAACAGAGACAATGTTTTTAAAGCGACAAGACACGGACGCTTGAAGACAGCAACAACAACCAGACTCCTAGACCCTAAACCCTAAACCCTAAACCCTCAACCCTAAACCCTAAACCCTAAACCCTAAACTAGGGAGACGGGACCTGGTGATGTAGAGTACATCCGCCTCGTAGAGATCATCAATGAGGCCCAAAGCGTCTTCTTGGGGGTCTCTATCTCTGCTGCTGCCATCTGCTGCTGATGCTGCTGCTGCTGCTGCTGTGTCTCCTTCTGTCTCCTCGCCCTCAGCCACAAACCGCCGCCGGTGCAGCAGCTCCCTTCTCCCTTTCTCCCGCGCACTTTCCCGAACTGCAGCAAACAAGTAATTAATTAATTAATTACATAATTAATTAATTAATTAATTAATTAATATGCTTAATTAATTAATTAATACCTGTGTACAGCACCAACACCACCAGAAGAGCCGCAGCAGCAGCAGCAGCAGCAGCAGCAGCAGCATTTGTGGCAGTGCGTGTCTGACGGATTCTGTGTATTTCGAGTCTGGCGTCCACGAGGTCTTTGACAGTTGGAAAAGAAAGTTTCAAAAAGTCCCTTTTTCTATTCAAAACCCCAAACGCGTCTTGCGCAAACCCTAAACCCTCGCGGGGTCCGTAAACCCCCAAGTGCGCGCTGTCCCCAGGGTCCGTCACTGCTGCCCGCTCTATCCGCACCTGCAGCAGCAGCAGCAGCAGCAGCAGCAGCAACAGCAGCGGGGGAGGGGGGGGCAGCGGCAGCAGAGGGAGGGGCAGCAGCAGCACACGCAACAGCAGCAGCAGCACAAGCAGGAGCGCAAAGATGTCTCACAAAA
>NW_013541844.1:49479-51810 GCF_000499545.2 Eimeria tenella
GCAGCAAGAGCAGCAGCAGCAACGGATGCAAACCCCGGGCGTAGTCTCTTCAGCACGCAGCAACAACGCGAAAAACGCAGCAGCAGCGGCAGCAGCAGCTGCTGCTGCTGCTGCACCCGAATCGTAGTTGAGAAGCTGCAGCTTTCACCACAAAAAGCGCAAGCACTGGGAGTGCAGCAAAGCAGCAGCAGCAGCAGCAGCAGCAGCAAAGCCCTTGGGCGGCAGGTGACCTGAGAAAGTTTGCTGCTGCTCCCTGCTGGCAGCAACAGCAACAGAGGTTTGGCTGATGTTGTAGAGATACCCGACACGGCGGCCCCCGCCTTGCCAGACCTCCACTCCGAAGCGCGACTCCAGGCTGCTGGGACGGCTTGCTGCGCTGCTGCTGCTGCTGCTCGCTTCTGCTGCTGCTGCTGCTGCTGCTTCTGCTTCTGCGGCCGCGGCGGCTGCTTCTGCGGCCGCTTCCGCTGCTGCTGCAGCTACGCGCTGCGCACGCGGAGGCTGCTGCTGCCGCTGCTGCGGGAGCCCCCCGAGGTCCTCCACGTCCATGCTGCTGCTGCTGCCTGCATGCGCGCCGCTGCTGCTGCTGCTGCTGTTGCGCGCGGGCCCCACAGCATGGGCGCGGCTTCCAGGGGGGACCCCCGAGGGGCCCCCTGGGGGGCCCCAGCGGCGCATCGCTGTCTCTAGGGCCGCGGAGAAGGGGGGCCCCCAGGCAGCGGCATCCGCAGCCGAGGTTGTTCAGGGTTTGCTGCTGCTGGTGCTGCTGTTGCCGAGGCGCGCGAGAGCAGCAGAAGAAGCGGAGCTGCCGCGGACGAAGGGGAGGCCTGGCGCGTAGTCAGCGAGCTAGGGTTTAGGGTTTAGGGTTTAGGCTGGAAGCGGCCCGAAGGCTTGGAAGCGTGCGGTGGCGGTGGCGCGTTGGGGAGTTTCGGGTGGAAATTAGATGAAACATCGGTTGTTGGAAGGCTTATTGAAAAAGAAGGAGTTTGAATTTGAAAGGTGTAAAGGGGCTGAAGGCTGCAGGAGTGAGTGAAGCGGTGCAAAAGGGGTCTGGAAAGGTAAAGTGAGGAGTGGCGGGGGTGGTGTTGGGTGGACGGGTTGGTTGTGTAGCGGGAAGGTGTCGGTACAGCCGGGAAAAGTTCGTCAAGCGTGGGGGAGGGGTTAGAATTGTTAGCGGGTTTGAATTGGACTTGAATTTCGGGTTAAAATAAAGGTTTAAATGGTTCTTTGGGAGCAAGTTTCGAAATAAGAGCCGGCTTCGGCATCCACGCATGCTGCGTCGACGCTGCAGCAGCCGCCTGGGGGCTGCGCGGCGGCCGCGAATCCCCCCCTCGCGGCTGCGCGGCTGGGCGGGTGGGTTTGGGAGTTTGGGAGAAGTAGAAAAGTAAGTGAAGTGCATTTCTGTTCTCTTTTATCAATTTGAGGCCCGATTGGCTCGCACTGCGTGGCGCCCCGCTGCTGCTGCTTCACGCCCCGCATGTAGGTAGCACGCGTGCCGGTGCTGCTGCTGCTGCTGCTGCTGCTGTGCTGCGGTGGTTGCTGCTGCTGCTGTTGCTGCTGCTGCGGTGCTGCGCCGCGGTTGCGGCATTTTTTCTTGGCGGCGGCGTTGCGGGGCGTTTGGCGTGGCGCTTCCCCACCAGGCGGTGCTGGTGCTGCGGCAGCTGTAGACGCGACTGCAGCAGCAGCAGCAACGGCAGCAGCAGCAGCGGAGGCCGTGGCGGGGGACTGCTGAAGTCTGCGTAGTTCGTCTCTGCTGCTTGCAGAGTGTGTCTCCCCCTCTCTGCGTTGTCCCCAGCAGCAGCAGCAGGGGCCTGACTGCGGCGCGAAGAGCCCTTGCGTCTCTTTCTCCGTGAGTGGCTGCTGCTGCTGCTGCTGGTGGCCTTGGCGGTTGGAAGATGCACCGGGAGTCGGAGCGGGGGAGCAGCAGCAGCAGCTACCGGGGCGGGGGGGGCCCCCCGCCTCCGCCGGTGAACGGGCGCGGGGGGGGCGGCGGCGGGTCCTGGCGGGGCCCCCCGGCCGGCGGGGAGGGCGGGGGCCCCCCCCCGCCTCCGTGTCCGCCTCGGGAGGGTTACCGGGAGCGGGAGCGGGATCGGGATCGGGATCGGGAGGGTTACCGGGAGCGGGAGCGTTACTACCGGCGGGAGCGCCCCCCGCCGGGTCGCTACTACGAGTCCCGGGAGCGGGAGCGGGAGCGGGAGCGGGAGCGGGAGGCGTTCGGGCCGGCGCGCGCCGCGCGGGAGGGCTTGGGCGCTCCGTACCGGGATCGCTCCCGGGGGGACGATCCCCGCGCCCGGGGGGACGATCCCCGCGGGCGCGGGGACGATCCCCGCGGGCGCG